>NC_057816.1:43820796-43973296 GCF_910594005.1 Cervus elaphus
ATGCAAAGGGAGACCCTTTCTCCATCTATAAGAATTTTCCATGCCTCTCACCCACCCCAGTTATTTGACGCCTGAACAATTCTTATACACCTCTGACCACCAAGGTGAAGACTCCCTGAAGGGTGTTCTCTGTCTTAGTCTCTTTGGGGAAGATCGTTTTCACCATATTTCTCTCATGTATATACATGACCTTTACATAAAATAGCATTACAGTGGATTCTACTCAAGTGACATTCTATTTTTTTTTAATTTTTTTTCATTTATTTTTATTAGGGTTAGGGTTAGGATTAGTTACATTTTATTTTTTTTATTTTTTTTCCATTTATTTTTATTAGTTGGAGGCTAATTACTTTACAATATTGTAGTGGTTTTTGCCATACACTGACATGGATTTACATGTGTTCCCCATCCTGAACCTCCCTCCCACCTCCCTCCCCATCCCATCCCTCTGGGTCATCCCAGTGCACCAGCCCTAAGCACTTTTAAACATAAACATGATGAAAAAGAATATATATGTGTGTAACTGAGTCACTTTGCCCTACAGTTAAGATGAGACAATAATTTAACTAAAATTATGTTAATTGTGTGTTTTAATTGTGTTTATTTTTAATTGTGTGTTTAATTAAAAACACAATGATTTAACTATAATTCGGTAAAAAGTTTTTTTAAAAAAAACCTGGGACTTCTGTGGTGGTCCAGAGTTTAAGAATCTACCTTATAATGCAGGGGATGCCAGTTCAATCCCTGACCCAGGAATATGTCTCACGCCACAAGGTAACTAAGCCCATGAGCAGCAACTGCTGAACCCATGGGTAGCAACTGTTAAGCCTGTGGGCTGGAGCCTGTGCTCCAAAACGAGAGACGCACCACAGTGGAAGCCCGAGCACTGCGATGGAGAGCAGCCGTGTGAACCACAGCTCGAGAAAGCCTGCAGCAAGGAAGACCCAGCAGAGCCAAAACAAAACAATCTATCGATCAAAAAACTAGTCTCTGAAGAAAGCTCATGGGCTGACATGGAGCTCTACAACGGTGGCCAGATTCCAAGTTGGCCATTCCCGGGTATGCGGGAATCTGGGGGATGTTCAGAAGGGCCTTTCCTGCCTGAGCTGTCTTCAGTTGTGCCAAAGAAAATCAGAGACGGACATGGGGTTAAGTGTTGAAGACAAATTTTATTCAGCGTTATGGCAATAGATGGCTAAATGGGCTTCTTTTGACATTCCAAATTTGATAGTTTTGCACACAGTTAGGAAAAGCCAGCATGATAAAATATTTTTTTCAGAATTCTCACCTTACAGATATGAAAGCCCTTTTAGGAGTAACTTGCATTTATTGCTCTGTTTCTTTGAGATGTAATTGTTCTACCTGATCTTAGGTGCTTATGACTTTGTAAAAAAGATGAAGGATTTATCTTTTTCTTTCTAGCTTATTCCTCTAGAATTTGGCCTGTCCAGCTCCCTTGTGGACTTGATGAATTACTGCCACCAGACGACAATTGATTTTCACTAATCATTATTTAATTTGCTCTAACTTGTTTTCAAATTGTTTATGTCTTGTGCCTCTCTCACTGTATTATGAATTTATAAATGTAACAAGCTATATATCTTATAGCCCATCTACATTATAAAATTAGTGTCTCCTGCACTACCCAATGGGAACCCAGGCTTCTAACACAGCTAAATACCTCGAGGCCATTAATTGTATCTAAAACCACAGAGGGAATATTTGTAATAGTACATGTCTAGATATGAGAAGAGGGAACAAGGGAAAATATTTTCTGCATTATTATTGACTAGTAAGACAGGAGATCCAGAGAATCTTAAGATATATTTTATAATGAATCTGCAGCTGATTGAGGGAGAGAGTAGGGAGTTGAGGATAAAAATGGCCAACTATAAGTTATATGGTGTATATTACAGACATTTTATTATACATCTTGATATGCTGATGTCAAAACATGGTCTACTAGTATTCCTCGATAGGGAAGACCAATAGTAGGTATGGGAATAAAATGAAACTCTTATTGACATGGCTTAGCCTTCAAAAGACATACTTCTGAAATGTGGTATAAACATAACAAAACCATCTTTCATGCCTGTATGATTTTAGTATTTTTCTCATAGGAATATGCATGTAAGTACCCACTCTTGACAGGGATGTGTTGTTGAGGACCACTGAGTGCGTTACCTTTGCTGTTTGTATTAGCCCACAGAACTAAGTAAGGAAACCAGGAAGAAAAAAGATAACTAGGGAATGATGTAGTTTCAGATCATAGGCAACAGAGTGCTTCCACCCCACCAGTATCCGGAGATCCATGAGATGTGAATACAGAAAGCAGAATAATATCATGGACGGCATTTATCATTTACACTGAAGGTCTCTTTATTTCTGACCATTTCTACAACTGTGCATACAGAAATAACTTGAACATGTGTGTCTCAGACTGAATCTTCCAGAAATTCAGTTTCATATTTGACTCTATAAACACATCTCTAAAAAAGTCACATCAACTCCACAAGTCAACACGCCCTTTTGGAATCCTGTACCCCTGCTGGATCACATTTTCTCAATCACACTGAGCTAATATCAGAAAGCAGAGCTGTGTTTTCCCTTCATAATGGATGTATGCCCTAGATTTCAGTTTTCAAGTATCCAGGAGAAAGCTTCTGATAGAAGCAACCGACTAGGCAGGGTATTACAGAATTATGTGTTGGGACTCAGGTGACCACACATGTCATCACCACAGTGAGGACACGGGCTGGGGCTAACCCAGATCTTCCTGGGACGTTCTAAGTCTGTAAGGATCACCCTCAGCTCAGCCTTTATCTGAGCAAGTCTCTCCAAGTGAAGGACACCCAGAGAGCTGTAACTCTCCCGAGGGGCCGGATACAGCTCTAAACTTAAATCGGGGAGCCTGTCAGTGTGACGCAGGAGACTCTCCAGGATGGCCATGGAGATGAGGTTTCCGCACATGCTGAGGCTCCTGAGCCGGGAGCAGCGGCTCAGGGCAGGCAAAAAGTTCATGAGGTGGACGTCCGTGATCCCACACAGGTTTAAGTCCAGTTCTTCCAGAGTGCCTGCAACTTTCTCCAGCAGAACTAGAAGGAGCTCGGGACTAAAGTCGGTCAGGGTAACACCACTAAGATTCAGGCCCTTCAGCTGACAGAGTTTTGGACACCAGGACAGATGGGTCAGGTCTGATTCTGTAAGCAGGCAGTTGGTGATTGAGATGTTGTCCAAGGGGGTCTTCAAGCACCTGGGGGGAAAAAACCAAGCAATTAGGTCAGGGAAACCAAAGTGGCAGGTGAGTCCCAGAGGAGAAGTCAATGATTGGCCCAAATCTGACGAAGTTCAATATCCAGAATGCCCAGGCTCATTCTAGGCTGAGTCCTGCCATTTTCTTAGTGTGACTGGATCACATTCACATGATCTTGAAAGCCATCTTTCCTCACCTGTCAAGCAGAGTACAGTACACTCTACTTCCTTAGCAGGATGAATGGAGATAATGGAATGCACTAGAACATGATCAGAGGAGAGTGGGACACAAAGTGTCCTTCAGGGTGGACATCGCTGAATGTTAGTTCTGGGAGATGAGATAAAAAATTCTTTTCATTTCGATTGCCACTCTGTGGGTGAGCTGCAGGGGCATACACCTCTGGCCAGGTGAGGCTCTTGGAATACAAGCAGAAACTGAAGACCCCACATCACGCCCTGGGGCTGCCAGTCTTTAGGAACTCCCAGCCCTACGACATCTAGAAACTTTCTATCACTCTTTATATTCTTTCGGCTCTGCTTCATTACCATCATTTCCAGAACCATGAATTTCCCATGTATTAATTACCTTATATGCAACAAAAGGCCACCTGTTACTGACCTGGGCTTTAAAACAGACTCCTTGTGGTCCCATGTTAGTGATCACGGAGTTTCTTTTCACAACACTCAGGCTGATTGATTTTACCTCTTCAATGCCCCCTTCGCTTACCTATTACATAAATCTTCAGAACAGAGAAATCTCTCCCCAAAGAAGAAATCACATACACACCTGCACTACATCTATGCCCCCTTATTTGTGGGTTCCCAGCATGGAGTCCCTTTCCAGAGCTTCTGTAACAGATTCCCCCCCACCCGGATTGCTGTTCTTCTGTAATGCTGCGTTTCACAGTGGAGCAGCAGATGAGACACTGCCCTTGATATTCTACCATTGTGTCCACTGTTAATCAGCCGCTGGTGGAGCCTCACCTGAGCATCTGATCCAGACGGCCTTCAAGGAAAGACGGAGCTTCCATGCGGAGGTCCCGGAGGTCCCTCATCCGGAGGATCTGAGAGGTCAATTGCAGAAGATCCTGATGGTCCTGCTCCTCAACAGCAGACCCACGAATGCGGGAGAAAATGAGACTCTGAACGTTGCTCATCTGACCCAGGAGAGGAGCAAACTGGGCCAGGGTCGACAGCTTCTGGGTGAAACTCAGTTTCACCTTCTGTACACAGTCCAGCTTCACCATCCTGAGAACTTCCTTCATATTTTCCTTGGACATTGAAATAATCTTCATCTTCTTACAGCACAGGTGTATGGAGGCTTTTCTCTGCTCCACCCACCTGAAGAGGTAGGTGAGGAATTTCTCCAGGGGCTTTTTCTCAAGACAAAGTTCTATGTACACTTCTAAGGGAGTCAAGGCGTGCCTTATCCTGGACATGTCCTCAGCCACTGGGGCCAGCAGTGAGCTTGAGGGCATGTGGTCCTTGCCTCCAGACCACATGTTCCAGAAGTCCTGGCCGGTATTCCTTAAGTCCAGCACTCGCAGCTTGCACCTCCTGTGGGGAAACAGCAGATGGGTGGGGTGAGATTCTCCAAAATACACATTGAATGAACCCACAGCCTCAGAGTTGAGGCAACATTCCAGCTCCCCATCTGCACGCTTTCTTCACACTCCTGCTCTCACCTGCTGTTGTTTCTTTCCTCTCTTGCTCCCTCACCCCCAGCTATTATTCCTCTTCCATCCTTCCTATTATATTTTTGTAAGGGATTTCCCAAACTGATCTCAGCAATTCTCAAGGCCTCTGAACTTTTTCAGAAGCCTCTGGTCCACTGCTTGGTCATTCACTCTGCCTTGCACCAGGTGTCTCTTCCAGGACATCCAAGACCCTGCGAGGCTCCCTGGATCCACTCACCTGGGGTGAACCTTCTGGGCAAGCAGGACATCAAGGCCGTCCAGCACTGCTTGTAAGGTTCCTTGGTGAGGCTTTTGCATCAGGCCCCCCAGAGGCAGGCGGGCAAAGGGCCAGGCAGGCACCATGGCCTTCAGGGTCTCCCTGCGTCGGCCAAAAACAGCAGCCATGAAGACTGGCGGGTAGAGCTCTCTGGGAAGATACTCCAAAGCGGAAATGGCGGAGGGCTCGTCTCTCAGCAGGCCAATTGCTGCCAAGATCACAAGTCTGGGAGGGTTGTGAACACTCATCCTGACTCTTCTCTCTGATTGGAATCCTGGGAAACAGCAAGGGGACAAGGCATCCTTCTCAGAACAATCGTAATCATCAGGATAGTCTCTCTCCCCACACGTCAGAGAAATCAAATCAGGACCACAGCCATTGCTCTGGCAATGATGAACCAGAATGGAAGAACTCTGTGTGTCTGGATTCCAGTCTGGGTTTGTGGCCATAAAGCCAGAGCTCTCTCCATCCTGCCACTAGAGCAAGAATCTAACAAGTTCCTGGAAGGAACAAAACCAACCGGTGGCTCATCCATTTCCATCCACTGCTTTCCTTAATGCATTTCCCTCTTGCATATCTGCACCAGGAGACTGAAAAAGCTGACTCCCTTTGTTTTTATGGTGAAGAAAATAAACCATCACTTAAAGCCCAAACCATGGGGACAGGAGTTCATGTATAACACAGCTTCCATCCCCAGGTCCCAACTTAGCTGGGAATGATTAAGGAGATACTTGTAAAGGGAATGCAATTTGTGTACAGAGTAAAAACCTTAAATGTCAAAAATAGCATTCCAAACAGATGTCTTTAAAAAGAAAAACTGCTAGTTAAGACTTTTAAATAATATAAACCAAAGCACAAACCAAAATGGATGTGAGGCAAAAACACGCTTTGAGGCAAAAAGATAGATTTAAATTTAACAAAGAGAAGAGAAAAAGGAAAGCTCTCCATGCCATGTCAAACTGCATTCTACCATTCACTGCATGCTGGCTGTTGGCAGAACATCCCTCACAGAGGTTAACTCACCAGGTCTGATGTGGTCGCGGTGGGGGTGCTGCTCAGACCTCAGACTTCGGGGAGAACACAAGGAGTGACTCCAGAGTGAGAAGCTTCTGTGTCTATTCTTTGGTGCTTAGGCATTTTATGGAACTTTTTAACCACATCTGCCCTCCTTTCAACTGCTAACCTCCAATCAGTAGGCATTACCTGATTGGATTCCAGAGTGTCCCTCAGGTTCATCCTGATTGGGTTACTGCCAGTCTCCAGATGAATTGACTATGATTCGTAAAAGAGAAAGAATTGGGGGAGGGGGAATCTAGTACTTATTCATTGATTCACTCCACAAAATTGGTTGAGTTTTGCTAATATGGCCAGTGAAATAAAAAGATGCTTACTTCTTGGAAGAAAAGTCATGACCAACCTAGATAGCATATTAAAAAGCAGTGACATTACTTTGCCAACAAAGATCTGTCAAGCCAAGGCTATGGTTTTTCCAGTGGTCATGTATGGATGTGAGAGTTGGACTATAAAGAAAGCTGAGCACCAAAGAATTGATGCTTTTGAACTGTGGTGTTGGAGAAGACTCCTGAGAGTCCGTTGGACTGCAAGGAGATCCAACCAGTCCATTCTAAAGGAAATCAGTCCTGAATGTTGATTGGAAGGACTACTTCTGAAGCTGAAACTCCAATTCTTTTGCCACCTGATGCGAAGTGCTGACTCATTGGAAATGACTCTGATGCTGGGAGATGTTGAAGGCTGGAGGAGAAGGGGTCGGCAACTGAACTGAATTGAATATGGACAGTTGTATCCCTGGATAGAAGAAAGGGAAGGGATTATGGGTTCCTGTTGTTCAGTCACTCAGTCATGTCCAACTCTTTGTGTCCCCATGGACTGCAGAATGCCAGGCTTTCCTGTCCTTCACCATTTCATGAAGTCCATTGTGTCAGTGATACCATATAATCATCTCATCCTCCATTATCTTCTCCCGCCTTCAATTTTTCCCAATATCAGGCTATTTTCCAATGACTAAACTCTTCACATTAGGTGGCCAAAGTATTGGAGCTTCAGCTTCAGCATCAGTCCTTCCAAAGAATATTCAGGCTTGATTTCTTTTAGGACTGACTAGCTTCATCTTGCAGTCCAAGGGAATCTTAAGAGTCTTCTCCAATTCCACAGTTCAAAGGCATCCATTCTTTGTTGCTCAGTGTTTTTTATTATCCAGATCTCAAATCCATATGTGAGTACTGGAAAAGCTGTAGCTTTGACTAGATGGGCTTTGTCAGCAAAGTAATGTCTCTGCTTATCAACATACTGTCTAGATTTGTCACTGCTTTTCTTCCAAGGGGTAAATATCTTTTAACTTCATGGCTGCAGTCCCATTCTGCAGTGATTTTGGAGTCCAGGAAAATAAAGTCTGTCACTGTTTCCATTGTTTCAGCATCTATTTGCCATGAAGTGATGAGACTGGATGCCATGATCTTTGTTTTATGAATATTGAGTTCTAAGCCAGATTTTTCACTCTCCTCTTTTACTTTTATCAAATTTAGTTCCTCTTCATTTTCTGCCATTAGGTTGGTTTCATCTGCCTCTATGAGCTGATTGATATTTCTCCTGGCAACCTTGATTACAGTTTGTGCTTCATCCAGCCTGGCATTTCACATGATGTACTCTGCATAGAATTTAAATAAGCAGGGTGATAATATACAGCCTTGATGTACTTCTTTCCCAATTTGGAACCAGTTCATTGTTCCATGTCCAGTCTAAGTGTGGTTTCTTGACTTGCATACAGGTCTCTCAGGAGGCAAGTAAGGTTGTCTGGTATTCCCATCTCTTTGAGAATTTCCCACAGTTTGTTGTGATCCACACAGTCAATAAATGTGCTTTGGTGTAGTCAATGAAGCAGAAGATGTTTTTCTGGAATTCTCTAGTCTTTTCTAAGATCCAATGAATATTGGCAATTTGATCTCAGGTTGCTCTGCCTTTTCTAAATCCAGTTTGAACGTCTGGAAGCTCTCAATTCACATACTGTTGAAGCCTAGCTTGATGGATTTTGAGCTTTACCTTGCTACCATGTGAAATGAGTGCAATTGTGTGGTAGTTTGAATACTCTTTGGCATTGTCCCTCTTTGGGATTGGAATGAAATTGACCTTTTCCAGTCCCGTGGCCACTGCTGAGTTTTCCAAATGGGCTGACATAGTGACTGTATCACATTAACAGTACCATCTTTTAGAATTTGAAAGAGCTCAGCTAGAATTCCATCATCTCCACCATCTTTGTTGATAGTGAAGCTTCCTAAGGCCCACTTGACTTTGCTTTCCAGGATGTCTGACTCGAGGTGAGTGATCACACCATCATGGTTATCTGGGTCATTAAGAAAATTTTTGAATAATTCTTCTGTGTATTCTTGCTACCTCTCCTTAATATCTTCTGCTTCTTTTAGGTCCATACCATTTCTGTCCTTTATTATGCCCATTTTTGCATGAAATAATCCCTTGTTATTTCTAATTTTCTTGAAGAGATCTCTAGTCTCTCCTGCTCTATTATTTTCCTCTATTTCTTTGCATTTTTCACTTAAAATGGATTTCTCATCTCTCCTTGCTATTTTCTGGCACTATGCATTCAGATGGATATATCTCCTTTGCCTTTCATTTCTTTTTTTTCTCAGCTATTTTTAAGGCCTCCTCAGAAAACCAATTTTCTTCTTAGCATTTCTTTTCTTGGGGATGGTTTTGATCACCACCTCCTGTACAAAGTTACAAACCTCTGTCCATAGTTCTTCAATGACATTATCTATCAGATCTATTCCCTTGAATCTATTTGTCACTTCCACTGTATAATCATGGGTCTTCCCTGATAGCTCAGTTGGTAAGTAATCTATCTGCAATGCAAGAGACCCAGTTCAATTCCTGGGTCCAGAAGATCCACTGGAGAAGGGATAGGCTATCCACTCCAGTATCCTTGGGCTTCCCTTGTGTTTCAGCTGATAAAGAATCTACCTGCAATGTGAAAGACCTGGGCTTGATCTCTGGGTTGGGAAGATACCCTGGAGATGTGAAAAGCTCCGCAATCCATTATTCTGGACTGGACAATTCCATTGACTGTAATGTCCATGGTCTCAAAAAATCGGGCAAGACTGAGTGACTTTCACTTTCACTGTATAATCATAAGCAATTTGATTTAGGTCATACCTGAATGGCCTAGTAGTTTTCCCTACATTCTTCAGTTTGAGTCTGAAGTTGGCAATAAGTTCATGATCTGGCCACAGTCATCTCCCAGACTCGTTTTTGCTGGCTATATAGAGCTTCTCCATGTTTGACTTTGAGGAATATAATCAATCTGATTTTGGTATTGACCATCTGGTGATATCCATGTGTAGATTCTTCTCTTGGGTTAATGGCAAGGGTGTTTGCTATGACAGGTATGTTCTTTTGACAAGATTCTGTTAGCCTTTGCCTGCTTCATTTTGCAAGGCCAAACTTGCCTGTTACTCCAGGTTTCCCTTGACTTCCTACATTTTCATTCTAGTCCCCTATGATGAAAAGGTCATCTTTTTTTGGTGTTAGTTCTAGAAGGTCACATAGATCTTCATAGAACCATTCAACTTCAGCTTTCTGCATTAATGGTTGGGGCATCAGTACAGTTCCATCACTCAGTCGTGTCTGACTCTTTGTGACCTCATGGATTGCAGCATGCCAGGTTTCTCTGTTCATCAGCAACCCCTGGAGCTTGCTCAAACTCATGTCCATCATTGCACATGTCCATGGTTGGGACATAGACTTGGATTATTTTGATGTTGAATGGTTTGCCTTGGAAAGGAGCTGAGATCATTCTGTCATTTTTGAGACTACACCCAAGTACTGCATTTCAGACTCTTTTCTTGACTAGGAGAGCTACTACATTTCTTCAAAGAGATTCTTGCCCACAGTAGTAGATATAATGCTCATCTGAATTAAATTTGACCATTCCTGTCATAGCTGAAAGGATGAGAAGGACCCCTCCAATTGTGAGACCACATAATTGTTGGAAAATGCTGTGATGTTAGTGGAAATGTGGAAATTTCTAAATTCAAGGTGGGGATGTTCCTTTGGGATCACAGCTACAATGAGATCCACAAGCAGAATGTTTTAAAGTTGAAACGCATTTTCTGAAAATAACTCGAGGCCCAATATGGAAGCTACAAAAGTGGTCAGCCTCCAAGTTGGTCATCCTTGAGTATGTGGGAATCTGGGGGATATTTGAAGAATGCTTCCTGCCTGAGCAGTAATCAGCTGAAGGAATTGTTTCCAAGGAAAATCAGACACAGACACAGGTGTAAGTGGCTACATCAAGTTTTATATAGGACAACGATAATACAGACAAAGATACCCTAGCATTTCGGGTCATCCAACTTTAACAGATTCAGGTGGCAGGGACTCACAACTTAGAAGCAGTGTGTTTCTTGGCTGATAATTTCCTATGAGGAGGAATCAGGTCTGCGAAGGATCTTGGCTGAACCAAGCTAACAGATTTTTTGCTGAGGGCAGCCCAGCTGAACTGGATACTAATAGTGGGCAGTGAAGATATTTGATCAGATTCTTGGGGAGACCAGATATCAAGAGTGGGATTTCTTGCTGAACTGACTACTGACTTAGAATTATTGTTCAAACTGGATTTTACAAGGAAGCCCTCAGATAATTTGAGGAGAAAGATCATGAGCCAGAATAAATTTTGGTGAAACAATGCTTTCCTTGCCTCACTTCTGTAACCCAGTGAGCAGGTGCATCTAGCGGAGACTCAGTAGACATTCTCCCTCAGTTCCACTTGCGGTCTTCTCCTACACTTTCCTCTGGGGACAAATATTTCATTTGCCTCGTCAGTAAACAAAGGCTATTGCAGCCAAAAGGCCGTCACCCACTGCAGCCCCCAAGACAGTGTGCCCTGAGGGCAGTTCAAGGAGCACATGAAGGTCAGTGTCCTGAGATGATTACCGTGAATGTCACATGGATGACTTCAATAAGCCCAGACTCTTGCCTCTGTCAATACATTAAAAAAGAAAGGAAGAAAGAAAGAGAGAGAAATTCCCTGATGGTCCAGTGATTAAGAATCCACTAGTCAGTGCAAGGGATACAAGTTGGATCCCTGGTCTGGTATGGTCCCACAGGCTGTGGAGCAACTAAGCCCGAGCTCCACAAGCAACAGACTGGAGCCTGGGAGCCTGACTACTGAAGTGCACACACCCTGGGGTCATGCCCTGTAATGAGAGAAACCACCAAAATGAGAAACCAATGCTTTTCTACTGGAAAGTGGCCCCTCCTCGTCACAACAGGAGAAAGGCTGTGCTTAGCCAGGAAGACCAAGCACAGCCAAAATAAGAACATTTTAAAAATTAGAGAAATAAATAAATAAAATTTAAAATGCATGAAAATTAGTGAGATGTACCACTTTTATCATGTGCAATAATCTTTTGATATTTTCTGATTTTTTTTTAACACCGAATGATCTTGTATACTGTGGCATTCCTTATAACCTTTTTTTTTTCCTCATAACTTTTGAACAGTTCCTTAGAGCTATCTGAGAAGCCACCTTTCTGGCTATAATCTGCAGTCACCAAATAAAACATACGTCTCACATGTTAGGCTGTGTATTTGTCATTTGATATGCTCTTCTGAGACCTTTTCCCAACGCACATGTCCCGGCCCCATTCACCTGAGTTCCAGGAGTTAGATGGAAACTGTCAAGGAAAACATTAGCCACCCCCTGAAAGTAGAGGGATATTTTATTTGGTGGCAATATTTAGAACCCAAGCCCAAGAGACAGAATCTCAGCAGTTCTAAGAAAACTGCTCCAAGAAGGCAAGAGGGGGGCTCAAGTGATAAAGTTTGTAAAAAGGAGAAGGTAGTCTGAACATCAAAGATTGTTGTTCAGTCACTCAGCCTGTCTTTGCAATTCCATGGGCTTCTGAAACAAAAATCAGACATCAAGTGGAGGAGTTTAGCATGATACATATGGGAAGATGCAAGCCTCTGGGCTCATTGAATTCATTCCTTTCATATGCACCTCAGCTCTCTGGGGCCAAATCCTATTTCCTTGTTCATCTTAACGAGTGGTAGATGCACCAGATGGCTGCTTCTTTCACCCCCTGAACTCCTCAGCAATCACCCTTGCGAGTGGTGACATGTTGGATTGGAGGTCTGGGAGCCCTCATTTGGACTCCAGAAACCTCTGATGACTGTGTCATTTCTTGTTTATTGAAATGACAAGAGATGTTTTCATTTCACAAAACTTTCTGTGCATTCTACTCAATATTATTGTTAACCTAAAGCTGTTCCAAAATATAATATTTACTCTCAAAACTATCCTTGCAAGCCTTTAGGCTCAATATTTTATTGATCTACATATTTTTTTAAAGAAACAATTCTTGTTCATTTATGGTTAAAAGCAGTTTTTAGATCTCATTTGTTTTTTTGAGTCTTCTAAGCAAGTACAATATTTTTAAATTAACCACATGCCTTCTTAAAAATACTATATTGCCTCAATAACTTTTAGAGTAATTTGTATACAAACCACTGTGCAGATATTTCTACTCAATGATATTACCAGAAGACACTATTTTTAAAATATTTACTTATTTAATTATTTGGCTGCCCTGGGTCTTAGTCATGCACCCATTATCTTTGATCTTCCTTGTGACCCTGTGTGTGGGTATTGTGTGTGTATATGTCTCTGTGTGTATGTGTTCATTTGATTCCAACTCTTTGTGACCCCACGGACTGTATGTAGCCCACCAGGCTCCTCTGTCCATGGTTTTCCAGGCAAGAACACTGGAGTAGGGTGCCATTTCCTTCTCCAGGGGTTCTTCCCAATCCAGGCATAGAACCCACATCTTCTGTGTTCCTGCATTGGCAGGCAGATTCTTTGCCACTGGGCCACCTGGAAAATATGAGGGATCATTCAGTTGTGGCATGCAAACACTTAGTTGCAGGATATGGGATCTATTTCCCTGACCAGGGATTGAGCCAGGGACCACTGTGTTGGGAGCATGGAGTCATACCCACTGGATCACCAGGGAAGTTTCAGAACACCAAGGTTTATTGAAAATTCTGAAGTATACAGTCCTGATTACAAAACTGATTTTTATTCTGAGGTGCTGTGGCCAGCACAGCAGGTAGGGATTGAAAGTGGTCGATGCACAGTTTGGGAGAAAGAAATTAGAGACAGAATTAAAATTTCAAAGATGGAACTAAGGGACTCAAGACCTCTTGGATCAATAGCGCTGTTCTTCGGAGCCACATCACCTTTACTTAGTGTCTTGGCATGCAGGAAGTATCTGTTGTACTATGATAAAACCGGTCTTGTGTCCCCGGTCACATCTCCCATTTTATTGATTACTTTGGACCATCTTTGTTATTATTTTACACAAGGGGTTCACCCAACTGGAGTTCATAGACCCACATACGCTTTGGAAAAACATCTTGGTGTGTTCTCAAGCAGCGTTCTGAAATTTCACTGACCTGGCATCCCTAGGTCCACACTAAGCTATTCCTCAGCTTAACAGGGCATGACGAACCCAACTAATCAACCCGATGTACTTTTGTTTAGATTATAACTTTTTGCTATATTTTGCTTTTATTCTTTTCCCATGGGATTTTTCTCGTGGCTTAGTCAGAGCAACAGGCGGCTGACTATTAACCCCTGCACTCTGGTCTGATCTAAGGGCAGCTGGCCTAGAGACCTGAAGCTCAGAATGTCTATCACTGAAGATGAATCCAGTCTCTCCCACTCCCTCCTACCCCCAGCTCCCCCCGCACTGCCAAATGGACCAGCCTGGATGAATCCTAATTCATTGGTGACTACATGTAATATGCGGGTCCAATTTCACTACCTAGGTTTTGCTTTCCTCTCTTGTAAGCAACAAGAGTTAAGTTCAAGGGATGAAGACTCATGCTATTCATGAGGAGGGAGAAGATTGTTAAAAAAAAAAAAATATATGGAGTGCTTACATAATAATGAGCTCTTACTCAACAATCCCAGAACCAAGCCCTCAACAGGCAATATCTCATTTTGTGAAAGTCACAAGGTCGAGTCCGACTCTTTGTGATCCCATGGACTATACATACAGTCCATGGAATTCTCTAGGATACTGGAATGGGTAGCCCTTCCCTTCTCCAGGGGATCTTTCCAACCCAGGGATCTCCTGCATTAATTCTTTACCAGTTGAGCCACCAGGGAAGCCCCCAAAATATGGAATGCTTCATGAATTTGTGTGTCATCCTTGCACAGATAAACTTCTCTGTATCGTTTCAATTTTAGTATATGTTGTGCCCAATTGAGCACAGATATCTCATTGGATCCTACAAAAAATCCCATAAACTATATGTGCATCATTATATTCACTGTGGAGGAATCAAAGCTCTGCCTAAAGTCCTCCCAGCCTTATATCCCCTTTCATCACAGAAAAAAACTATTGCAGCCTCTTAATCCTTAGCAGGGAAACTTTATTTGGCTGCATTTGTATAGACACACTGTGAGGGTTAAATTCATATGTCAACTTCACTGTGAGTTGAGATGCCCAGATCACAGGACTAAGATTAATTCTAGGAGGATCTGCAAGGGAATTCCTGGAAGAGATTAGCGTTGAAATCAGTAATTGAGTCAAGACATCAGCCCTCACCAATGTGGTGGGCATCACTTTATCCTCTGGGGGCTTGAATGGAACAAGGGCAACTGTTCTTCCTCTCTGTCTTCCAGGCCATGAATACTGGAGCTTCTAGCTCTTGAACCTGGAAACTCCAGTACATACACAAGTGGCTCCCTGGTTCTCACAGCCTTTACTCTTGACAGAGCTACACCATCACTTCCATTGCTTTTCAATCTTCAGATTAGGTCTGAATTATACCATAGCATTTTCTAGTTCTCTAGGCATCAGACAGCAGATAGTGGGACTATCAGTTCAGCTCAGTCACTCTATCGTGTCCGACTCTTTGCAACTCCATGCACTGCAGCACGCCAGGCTTTCCTGTCCATCATCAACTCCCAGAGCTTACTCAAACTCATGTCCATTGAGTTGGTGATGCCATCCAACCATCTCATCCTCTGTTATCCCCTACTCCTCCTGCCTTCAGTCTTTCCCAGAATCAGGGTCTTTTCCAAGGACTTAGCTCTGCACATCAGTGGCCAGAGTATTGGAGCTTCATGTTGAGCATAAGTTCTTCAGCTTGAATATTCAGGACTTATTTCCTTTAGGATTGACTGGTTTGATCTCCTTGCAGTCCAAAGGACTCTCAAGAGTCTTCTCCAACACCAAGTGGGAATACAGAGTCACCATAGTCGTGCCAGCCTCTTCTGAAACTATGTATGTGTCTGTACCAGGAGAATCTTGAACAACACATGGTTGAACTGCTCAGGGTCACTTAGATGAGGATTTATTTTTTAAACAGTAAGTTAGTTCTACATCTACAAAATCTTTTAGAACTAACACCCAAAAAAGATGTCCTTTTCATTACAGGGAACTGGAATGCAAAGGTAGTAAGTCAAGAGATATCTGGAGTAACAGGCAAATTTGGCCAAGGAGTACAGAATGAAGCAGGGAAAAGGCTAGAAGAGTTTTGCCAAGAGAATGCACTGGTCACAACAAACACCCTCTTCCAACAACACAAGAGAAGACTCGACACATGGACATAACCAAATGGTCAACACAAAAATCAGATTGATTATATTCTTTGCAGCCAAAGATGGAGAAGCTCTATAAAGTCAGCAAAAGCAAGACCTAGAGCTGACTGTGGCTCAGATCATGAACTCCTTATTGCCAAATTCAGACTGAAATTGAAGAAATAAGGAAAACCACTAGACCATTCAGATATGACCTAAATCAAATCCTTAATGATTATACAGTGGAAGTGAGAAATAGATTTAAGGGACTGGATCTGATAGACAGAATGCCTAATGAACTATGGACAGAGGTTCATGAGATGGTACAGAAGACAGGGATCAAGACCATGCCCAGGAAAAAGAAATGCAGAAAAGGCAAAATGGCTATCCGAGAAGGCCTTAAAAGTAGCTCTGAAAACAAGAGAAGCAAAAAACAAAGGAGAAAAGAAAAGGTATACCCATTTGAATGCATTGTTCCAAAGAATATCAAGGAGAGATATGAAAGCCTTTCTCAGGGATCAATGCAAAGAAATAGTGGAAAACAATAGATGGGAAAGACTACAGATCTCTTCAAGAAAACTCAAGATACCAGGGGAACATTTCATGCAAAGATGGTCTTAATAAAGGACAGAAATTGTGTGGACCTAACAGAAGCAGAGGACATTAAGAAGAGGCGGCAAGAATACACAGAACTATACAAATATGATCATTACTACCCAGATAATCACAATGGTGTAATCACACACCTAAATCCAGACATCCTGGAATGCAAAGTCAAGTGGGCCTTCAGAAGCATCGCTATGAACAAAGCTAGTGGAGGTGACAGAATTCCAGTTGAGCTATTTCAAATCCTAAAAGATGATATTGTGAAACGACTGCACTCAATATGCCAGCAAATTTGGAAAACTCAACAGTGGCCACAGGACTGGAAAAGGTCAGTTTTCATTCCAATCCCAAAGAAAGGCAATGCCAAAGAATGCTCAAGCTAGCACACAATTGCACTCATCTCACACGCTAGTAAAGAAATGCTAAAAATTCTCCAAACCAGGCTTCAACAATACGTGAACCATGAACTTCCAGATGTTCAAGCTGCTTTTAGAAAAGGCAGAGGAATCAAAGATCAAATTGCCAACATCAGCTGACTCATCAAAAAAGCAAGAGAGTTCCAGAAAGATATCTATTTCTGCTTTATTGACTATGCCAAAGTCTTTGACTGTGTGGATCACAATAAACTGTGGAGAATTCTGAAAGAGATGGGAATACCAGACCACCTGACCTACCTCTTGAGAAATCTGTATGCAGGCCAGGAAGCAACAGTTAGAACTGGACATGGAACAACAGACTGGTTCCAAATAGGGAAAAGAGTACGTGAAGGCTGTATAGCATCACCCTGCTTATTTAACTTATATGCAGAGTATATCATGAGAAACACTGGGCTGGATGAAGCACAAGCTGGAATCAAGATTGCCAGGAGAAACATCAATAACCTCAGATATGCAAATGACACCACCCTTATGAAAGAAAGTGAAGAAGAAGTAAAGAGTTTCTTGAAAAAGTGAAAGTGGAGAGTGAAAAAGTTGGCTTAAAGCTCAACATTCAGAAAACTAAGATCATGGCATCCGGTCCCATCAGTTCATGGCAAACAGATGGGGAAACAGTGGCTGACTTTATTTTTTTGCTCTCCAAAATCACTGCAGATTGTGACTGCAGCCATGAAATTTAAAGACACTTGCTCCTTGGAAGGAAAGCTATGACCAAACCTAGACAGTATATTAAAAAGCAGAGACATTAGTTGCCAACAAAGGTCTCTTTAGTCAAGGCTATGGTTTTTCCAGTAGTCATGTATGGATATGAGAGTTGGACTGTAAAGAAAGCTGAGTGCTGAAGAATTGATGCTTTTGAACTGTGGTGTTGGAGAAGACCCTTGAGAGTCCCTTGGAGTGCAAGGAAATCAAACCATTCAGTCTTGAAGGAAATCAGTCCTGAATATTCATTAGAAGGACTAATGTTGAAGCTCAAACTCCAATACTTTGGCCACCTGAAGCGAAGAGCTGACTCATTTGAAAAGACCCTGAGGCTGGCAAAGATTGAGGGCATGAGGAGAAGGGAACAACAGAAGATGAGACAGTTAGATGGCAACACCAACTCAACAGACATGAGTTTGGGCAAACTCCGGGAGTTGGTGATGGACAGGGAAGCCTGGCGTGCTGCGATTCATGGGGTCGCAAAGAGTCAGACACTACTGAGTGACTGAACTGAACTGAACATCATATGTAGTTGGCTGAATCTGAGGATGATTGAGGATAGGGAGAGAGGACTGTGAGTTATATGTAATGCGGCTGCTGCTGCTAAGTCACATCGGTCCTGTGTGACTCTGTGTGAATCCATAGATGGCAACCCACCAGGCTCCCCTGTCCCTGGGATTCTCCAGGCAAGAACACTGGAGTGGGTTGCCATTTCCTTCTCCAGTGCATGAAAGTGAAAAATGAAAGTAAAGTCATTCAGTCATGTATGATTCCTAGCGACCCCACGGACTGCAGCCTACCAGGCTCCTCCATCCATGGGATTTTCCAGGCAAGAGTAGTGGAGTGGGTTGCCATTGCCTTCTCCGGTTATATGCAATACATAATTTATATTTCTTTTATATTCGAACATTCCAATTTTCAGACAAGCTAACCTTTACTTTTCCAATAGGGAGGGACTAGAATTGGAATTGGAATTGTCAACCTATTCTGATATGACCAACCACCTAAAATGATAAAATTATAGAAGGTGGTATGGAAATAAAACCCATGTCAATTTTTTTTTTTTTTTTTTTTTTTTTTTTTTTTTACTATTTTAGCATTTTACTAAAAGATGTTGAATGTCTGGTCACAACTCAATTATATCTCCTCCTGTAACCTTCCTATAGTCACTCCTATATGACTGCTATATATCACTCCTATAATTGATTATATCGATTATAACTCCTCCTCCCTAACAGGCATGGAACGGTGAGAACCAGTCTCAAACTTGTTTGCAGTGTGCAAAACATCTTACAGAACTGAGGACCACACCTTTGGCAGTGAAGGACACACAAAGGCAAGAAACTGTGGCTTATACACCGACCAGTAGAAGCATGAAGAATACCCACGCCCAAGGTCATGGCCTGAGTCAGCCAGGAGAGCCCTGCAGAGAGCTCTTCGTTCCAACAGTTCATTGGATGCTGTGTTACCCTCTGTGTGTATTAATCCACTGAACAGCCAAAGAAATAGCAAGGAGGTAAGAGTTGCCCCAGGAGGCTTACGTGGTGGCTCAGATGGCAGAGAATCTACCTGTAATGCAGGAAACTGGGGTTCAAGCCCTGGATTGGGAAGGTCCCCTGGAGAAGGGAACAGCTACCCACTCCATGTTTAGGTCCATTTAAATTCACATTAAAGGATATTGATCTCTTCCCTTGAAAAGGTGTGGTTTCAAACGACCTATCAGTAACACAACTGGAGCAGGTTAGTTCAAGAAATGCTAATACATGGGAAAACCATGGCATGAAGAGTGTTCCTAGGACAAATTTTGCATATTTGAATAAACCTTGTTAGAAATGGAGTATAAGACACATTGCATAAGTGTCACTGTGAAGGAGAGGAGAGGAATAGCATAGTGCCTAGAGGGAAATTAGAGTGCATATATGTATTTTTAAAAACTGTACAAAATGAGATTTATCACTTTAAAGAATATTTAGAAAACCCAAAGAAAATAAGAAGAGAAAGTTAAATCCAATTTAGAGAGGAAATAACTTATGGAATAAGAACCCTGAAGAATCCTCTTAATGATAGAGTTTGGGACCCCTAGATAGCTTGATTCAAACAGAGAAATAAACTAGGAACTCACAGAAAATAGACAGGAAGATATCTGAGACCAAAAGTTTGTCAACCACTTTCTTGATGACATGAATGAAATAATATTTAAGGTTTTCTTTTGAATATGAACATAAGCGATGCTTTGAGTCATCTATCCCCTCAGAAATATGTGGCCTTAAGAAAGGTGATGATTGCAGCTGAATATCAGAGGATGCTTCTGTTGTTCCGAGAGGAAGAGCAACTGCATCTGGAGGCCCTGGAGAGAGAAGTCAACCAGATTTGTGAACAACTCAAGGAGAGTGTGTTCAGAATAACTAAGTACAGAGAAAGTCTGAGAGAAATGTACAGAGAGCTGACCGAGATGTGCCACAAACCGGACACGGAGCTGGTCCATGTGAGAAAGGAGGGTCCATCCACAGAGAGAGAAACACTCTTCTAGAGGAACTGCTGTGACACTGAAATATTACCTATCCAGACAGATGGTAACAAAATCAGCAAAATTCTGTGACCAGGGGAAAGTGAATTTTCTTGGCATAAATCTCACTATACATCCCCCTAAACCCTTGTCACTCTCTGCTGTTCACACCCTGAGGACACTGAGGTTTTTTCTGGCATCTAGCTAAGATATTTAGAACTGGTATCAATTTTAAAGCACTCTATAATGTGAAGAGTTGACTCATTGGAAAAGACCCTGATGCTGGGAGGGATTGGGGGCAGGAGGAGAAGGGGATGACAGAGGATGAGATGGCTGGATGGCATCACTGACTCGATGGACATGGGTTTGAGTAATCTCCAGGAGTTGGTGATGGACAGGGAGGCCTGGCATGCTGAGATTCATGGGGTCGCAAAGAGTTGGACACAACTGAGTGACTGAACTGAACTGATAATGCATTTTACTCAGTTGTCTGTTTTACTTTAATTGTTATTAAAAATGGTGAGTTTTCTCCTTGAACATAGCATTGGGCAATGAGTGACATTGGAAACCTAGATGCTGATGCATCATGACGCAGACCCTTCCTGCCCCCTTTCCTTCCTTAATGTGTCCTGAAGAAGCCCATCATGTTTTAGTTTAGGCTGTGTTATGAAGATAGCTTCTGAGTGTTCTCTAGAAAAGAATTAGAAAGCCATATCTTACACGCAAACAGGAATAGTAAAGAACATGAAAATGGATAGAACTCTCATGATTAACATGATCTTTTCTTTTTTGTGTTTCTTTGACAGGGCTTGGAAAATGTATTGGAAAGGCAAGTATATACTAATGATTTTTGATTTCTGAAAAATGTGTTATCTTTTTCATGAAGTGGATTCACCGTTGTTCCTTAGGACCATGGGGAATTGATTTGAGATCCACGCCCACCCCCAAATTCCAGGATAAGGAATCCTTAGTACGTAATGCCATAGTATTTGCAGAGAAATTCTAAGCATGTTCCTCTACACTTTGCCATCTCTAGTCAATTTACTACAACTAACATATTACAGTGCAAATTAAATGCAACATAAGTCATTCCCTGGTATGTGGCATTTTCAAGTTTGACCTTTTTGGAAAGTCGTGTCTGACTTTTTGAGACCTCATGGACGATATAGTCCATGGAATTCTCCAGGCCAGAATACTGGAGTGGGGAGCCTTTCCCTTCTCCAGGGGACCTTCCCAACCCAGCGATTGAAGCCAGGTCTCCCACATTGGAGGTGGATTCTTTACCAGCTGAGCTACAAGGGAAGCCCAAGAAGACTGGAGTGGCTAGCCTATCCCTTCTCCAGTGGATCTTCCCAAGGAGTTGAATCAGTTGAATCAGGAGTTGAATCAAGGAGTCAATCATTGCTGATGGTTTCTTTCCCAACTGAGCTATGAGGGAAGCCCATATACCTGAGGACATGCTGACATTCTTGGCTTTGTTCCACCCACTTGCCCCATCTTCTCCAACCTCACCAAAATAAAACTTAGTGAAGGGATTTTTCTAGGATATCACAGAGGAAGCACCTACCCTAGTGAGTTGGAAGGTGAGAAAATTATGAAAGAAGCATATTCCCCACATGTGACAAGTGAGACTGTGATATTGCTGATACTGAGTCGCAGCGACTCAGCCTGTTCCATCACAGCAAGCTCCCTGCAGGCGGGACCTCACAGGGAGGTGCTTCCTGCTGCCCACCCAAGAGAAGTGACTTTCAGGACCAGGGCAGCCAGGTTGGATGTCGGTCACTTTGCTGGATTGACAAGAGTAAACATGTCTGGCCAGTGAGCACTTCTTTTTGACACAGAATGCATCCTTGATGATTACTTTCTGAGTGAAGTCTCAAAGGCTTAGTCTGAATTTCTTGCTCCCTGTAAAATGCCCAGGATCTTGGAATTGATGGAATTGAAGAAGGGAATGAAGTTCAGTGAGTGAAACCTTGGAATAATGTCTGAGAAAAATGGGAAAACTGAAATTTGAGATAATTTCTATTTAGTAAAAAATATGGCAACATTTTTATATTCTCATGTGAGTAGAATATATTGTATATGCAAATCACCAAAAGTAGGGGAATTCTGACAACATATCCTGGAGTGAAATTTGCTGTTTTGCAATGCTCACATGATTAGCCTTCGGTCTTTACATGGAAATGATGTCCTTTGTTACAAGACTGACTTGGCACAGATGCAGACGCCTCAGCCCGTCAACCCAGAGCTCCCTTCCTGGCCTGTCTCTGGATTCCTACACATGCTGAACATCTACTTTACATATGGTAATCTGAGCCACCAGGAAAGCCTGGCTCTAGGTTTATCCACCTCAGTTCAAATGACTCAGTTCCACTTATTTTTTTATGGCTGAGTAACATTCCATTGTATACATGTACTTCTTCTTTATCCATTCATCCACTGATATCCATTGATACCTCGGTTGCTTTGGTTGCTTCCATTTCCTGGCTACTGTAAATAGTGCTGCAATGTTCATTGAGGTTCACGTATATTTCTGAATTATTGCTTTCTCAGGACATATGTCCAGTAGTGGTATTGCTGAGTCATATGGTAGTTTAGTTCTGGTTCATTTATGCAATCAAAGCACACTGCATGCAATGTAGATGAACCCTGAAAGCATTAAATGAAAGTAACCAGATATAAAAAGTCATAAATTGTGTGAACCCATTTAATTGAAACTATATAAAATGAAACTTCATGGACAATAAAAATGGATTAGAGGGGTGACATGAGATAGGGAGGGGAAATGGGGCATAAATATTAATGGGCACCAATTTCTTTCTGGAATGATGGATTTATTCTGGAATTAGAAAGTTATTTTTTCACAAAGTTTTGCATATTACTAAAACCCATTGAATTATATACTGTAATCTATGGTATGCAACTTTTATGTTAATAGAAGTATTACATTAGTTTAAAGAGAAAAGCAATTGATTATATTCTATGAAATACTCCATAATAATTTTTTTAAAAAAATAAAATTTAACTAATAAGCTTATACATTCAACATGGTTATGACATTTTATGAACATATTATCATTATGTACCATTAAGTAACAATGTGCTCAGAGATAGTCAGGTATCATCCTGAGGCCTCACATGAATTTTCAGAAAACAATTTCCTCAGAGGAGAAGTAAAAACAAATGGTCACAGAACTTGACATTCATGGAGACCCAAGGCAAAGGAAAGGCTTCAGAGGGAAGGAGAGGGAGGAAGGGAAGAAACCATACATGAGGGAACTCCTGAAAGCATCACAGAAGCTCACAGTGCCACTGTCTTAATCCAGGAAGATGCCAACTACCCAGAGGCCTTTTCACAAACTGAACTAAGGCCAGGGAATTGGTGAAGAGACTATAATGGACGTTCACCTTCTTAGGAAATAGAGCAAATGCTTCTTCAGAATAAATACTGACCAAACCTGATTTCTAACATAGGAAGAAATTTTCTATTTTGTTGCTCATAAAATACCTCATACTTTGATAGCCTCACATGTTTCATTGTATGTATTGGGTGACTTACATGTCTAGGCTACACTCATTAGTTCTTTTTTTTTTTTGGGGGGGGGGGTTGTCATACATTGATATGAATCAGCCATAGATTTACACGTATTCCCTATCCCAATCCCCCCTCCCACCTCCCTGTCCACCCGATTCCTCTGGGTCTTCCCAGTGCACCAGGTCAGAGCACTTGTCTCATGCATCCAACTCGGGCTGGTGATCTGTTTCACCATAGATAATATACATGCTGTTCTTTCGCAACATCCCACCCTCACCTTCTCCCACAGAGTTCAAAAGTCTGTTCTGTACATCTGTGTCTCTTTTTCTGTTTTGCATATAGGGTTATCATTACCATCTTTCTAAATTCCATATATATGTGTTAGTATGCTGTAATGTTCTTTATCTTTCTGGCTTACTTCACTCTGTATAATGGGCTCCAGTTTCATCCATCTCATTAGAACTGATTCAAATGAATTCTTTTTAATGGCTGAGTAATATTCCATGGTGTATATGTACCACAGCTTCCTTATCCATTCGTCTGCTGATGGGCATCTAGGTTGCTTCCATGTCCTGGCTATTATAAACAGTGCTGCAATGACCATTGGGGTGCACGTGTCTCTTTCAGATCTGGTTTCCTCAGTGTGTATGCCCAGAAGTGGGATTGCTGGGTCATATGGCAGTTCTATTTCCAGTTTTTTAAGAAATCTCCACACTGTTCTCCATAGCGGCTGTACTAGTTTGCATTCCCACCAACAGTGTAAGAGGGTTCCCTTTTCTCCACACCCTCTCCAGCATTTATTGCTTGTAGACTTTTGGATAGCAGCCATCCTGACTGGCGTGTAATGGTACCTCATTGTGGTTTTGATTTGCATTTCTCTGATAATGAGTGGTGTTGAGCATCTTTTCATGTGTTTGTTAGCCATCTGTATGTCTTCTTTGGAGAAATGTCTGTTTAGTTCTTTGGCCCATTTTTTGATTGGGTCATTTATTTTTCTGGAATTGAGGTTCAGGAGTTGCTTGTATATTTTTTAGATTAATCCTTTGTCTGTTTCTTCATTTGCTATTATTCTCTCCCAATCTGAGGGCTGTCTTTTCACCTTACTTATAGTTTCCTTTGTAGTGCAAAAGCTTTTAAGTTTCATTAGGTCCCATTTGTTTAGTTTTGCTTTTATTTCCAATATTCTGGGAGGTGGGTCATAGAGGATCTTGCTGTGATTTATGTCAGAGAGTGTTTTGCCTATGTTCTCCTCTAGGAGTTTTATACTTTCTGGTCTTACATTTAGATCTTTAATCCATTTTGAGTTTATTTTTGTGTATGGTGTTAGAAAGTGTTCTAGTTTCATTCTTTTACAAGTGGTTGACCAGTTTTCCCAGAACCACTTGTTAAAGAGGTTGTCTTTTTTCCATTGTATATCCTTGTCTCCTTTGTCAAAGATAAGGTGTCCATAGGTTCGTGGATTTATCTCTGGGCTTTCTATTCTGTTCCATTGATCTATATTTTTGTCTTTGTGCCAGTACCATACTGTCTTGAAGACTGTGGTTTTGTAGTAGAGTCTGAAGTCAGGCAGGTTGATTCCTCCAGTTCCATTCTTCTTTCTCAAGATTACTTTGGCTATTCGAGGTTTTTTGTATTTCCATACAAATTGTGAAATTCTTTGGTCTAGTTCTGTGAAAAATACCGTTGGTAGCTTGATAGGGATTGCATTGAATCTATAGATTGCTTTGGGTAGAATAGCCATTTTGACAATATTGATTCTTCCAATCCATGAACACGGTATGTTTCTCCATCTGTTTGTGTCCTCTTTGATTTCTTTCATCAGTGTTTTATAGTTTTCTATGTATAGGTCTTTTGTTTCTTTAGGTAGATATACTCCTAAGTATTTTATTCTTTTTGTTGCAATGGTGAATGGTATTGTTTCCTGAATTTCTCTTTCTGTTTTCTCATTGTTAGTATATAGGAATGCAAGGGATTTCTGTGTGTTAATTTTATATCCTGCAACTTTACTATATTCATTGATTAGCTCTAGTAATTTTCTGGTAGAGTCTTTAGGGTTTTCTATGTAGAGGATCATGTCATCTGCAAACAGTGAGAGTTTCACTTCTTCTTTTCCTATCTGGATTCCTTTTACTTCTTTTTCTGCTCTGATTGCTGTGGCCAAAACTTCCAACACTATGTTGAATAGTAGTGGTGAGAGTGGGCACCCTTGTCTTGTTCCTGATTTCAGGGGAAATGCTTTCAATTTTTCACCATTGAGGGTGATGCTTGCTGTGGGTTTGTCATATATAGCTTTTATTATGTTGAGGTATGTTCCTTCTATTCCTGCTTTTTGGAGAGTTTTAATCATAAATGAGTGTTGAATTTTGTCAAAGGCTTTCTCTGCATCTATTGAGATAATCATATGGTTTTTATCTTTCAATTTGTTAATGTGGTGTATTACATTGATTGATTTGCGGATATTAAAGAATCCTTGCATTCCTGGGATAAAGCCCACTTGGTCATGGTGTATGATCTTTTTAATCTGTTGTTGGATTCTGTTTGCTAGAATTTAGTTAAGGATTTTTGCATCTATGTTCATCAGTGATATTGGCCTGTAGTTTTCTTTTTTTGTGGCATCTTTGTCTGGTTTTGGAATTAGGGTGATGGTGGCCTCATAGAATGAGTTTGGAAGCTTACCTTCATCTGCAATTTTCTGGAAGAGTTTGAGTAAGATAGGTGTTAGCTCTTCTCTAAGTTTTTGGTAGAATTCAGCTGTGAAGCCATCTGGTCCTGGGCTTTTGTTTGCTGGAAGATTTTTGATTACAGTTTCGATTTCCTTGCTTGTGATGGGTCTGTTAAGATCTTCTATTTCTTCCTGGTTCAGTTTTGGAAAGTTATACTTTTCTAAGAATTTGTCCATTTCATCCAAGTTGTCCATTTTATTGGCATAGAGCTGCTGGTAGTAGTCTCTTATGATCCTTTGTATTTCAATGCTGTCTGTTGTGATCTCTCCATTTTCATTTCTAATTTTGTTAATTTGGTTCTTCTCTCTTTGTTTCTTAATGAGTCTTGCTAATGGCTTGTCAATTTTGTTTATTTTTTCAAAAAACCAGCTTTTAGCTTTGTTGATTTTTGCTATGGTCTCTTTAGTTTCTTTTGCATTTATTTCTGCCCTGATTTTTAAGATTTCTTTCCTTCTGCTAACCCTGGGGTTCTTCATTTCTTCCTTCTCTAATTGCTTTAGGTGTAGAGTTAGGTTATTTATTTGGTTTTTTTCTTGTTTCTTGATATAAGCCTGTAATGCTATGAACCTTCCCCTTAGCACTGTTTTTACAGTGTCCCATAGGTTTTGGGTTGTTGTGTTTTCATTTTCATTCATTTCTATACATATTTTGATTTCTTTTTTGATTTCTTCTATGATTTGTTGGTTATTCAGAAGTGTGTTATTTAGCCTCCATAGGTTTGAATTTTTAACAATTTTTTCCCTGTAATTGAGATCTAATCTTACTGCATTGTGGTCAGAAAAGATGACTGGAATGATTTCAATTTTTTTTTAATTTTCCAAGACCAGATTTATGGCCCAGGATGTGATCTATTCTGGAGAAGGTTCTGTGTGCACTTGAGAAAAAGGTGAAGTTGATTGTTTTGGGGTGAAATGTCCTATAGATATCAATTAGGTCTAGCTGGTCCATTGTGTCATTTAAGGTTTGTGTTTCCTTGTTAATTTTCTGTTTAGTTGATCTATCCATAGTTGTGAGTGGGGTATTGAAGTCTCCCACTATTATTGTGTTACTATTAAT
Organism: Cervus elaphus; assembly: GCF_910594005.1. NCBI lineage: Eukaryota > Metazoa > Chordata > Mammalia > Artiodactyla > Cervidae > Cervus > Cervus elaphus. The sequence goes on from NC_057816.1 coordinate 43,848,191, forward strand.
TTCCTCTTTCATACTCATTAGTGTTTGCCATACATATTGCGGTGCTCCTATGTTGGGTGCATATATATTTATAATTGTTATATCTTCTTCTTGGATTGATCCTTTGATCATTATGTAGTGTCCTTCTTTGTCTCTTTTCACATCCTTTATTTGAAAGTTTATTTTATCTGATATGAGTATTGCGACTCCTGCTTTCTTTTGGTCTCCGTTTGCATGAAATATTTTTTTTTCCATCCCTTCACTTTTAGTCTGTATGTGTCTCTTGTTTTGAGGTGGCTCTCTTGTAGACAGCATATATAGGGGTCTTGTTTTTGTATCCATTCAGCCAATCTTTGTCTTTTGGTTGGGGCATTCAACCCATTTACATTTAGGGTAATTATTGATAGGTGTGGTTCCGTTGCCATTTACTTTGTTGTTTTGGGTTCACATTTATACAACCTTTCTGCATTCCTGTCTAGAGAAGATCCTTTAGCATTTGTTGAAGAGCTCGTTCGGTGGTGCTGAATTCTCTCAGCTTTTGCTTATCTGTAAAGCTTTTGAATTCTCCTTCATATCTGAATGAGATCCTTGCTGGATACAGTAATCTAGGTTGTAGGTTATTCTCTTTCATTACTTTCAGTACGTCCTGCCATTCCCTTCTGGCCTGGAGGGTTTCTATTGATAGATCAGCTGTTATCCTTATGGGAATCCCTTTGTGTGTTATTTGTTGTTTCTCCCTTGCTGCTTTTAATATTTGTTCTTTGTGTTTGATCTTTGTTAATTTGATTAATATGTGTCTTGGGGTGTTTCGCCTTGGGTTTATCCTGTTTGGGACTCTCTGGGTTTCTTGGACTTGGGTGGCTATTTCCTTCCCCATTTTAGGGAAGTTTTCAGCTATTATCTCCTCGAGTATGTTCTCATGGCCTTTCTTTTGGTCTTCTTCTTCTGGAACTCCTATGATTCGAATGTTGGGGCGTTTCACATTGTCCCAGAGGTCCCTGAGGTTGTCCTCATTTCTTTTGATCCTTTTTTCTTTTTTCCTCTCTGCTTCATTTATTTCCACCATTTTATCTTCTACCTCACTTATCTTATCTTCTGCCTCTGTTATTCTACTCTTGGTCCCCTCCAAAGTGTTTTTGATCTCATTCATTGCATTCTTCATTTTTAATTGACTCTTTTTTATTTCTTCTAGGTCTTTATTAAACATTTCTTGTATCTTTTCAATCTTTGTTTCCAGGCTATTTATCTGTAACTCCATTTTGTTTTCAAGATTTTGGATCATTTTTATTATCATTATTCTAAATTCTTTTTCAGGTAGATTCCCTATCTCCTCCTCTTTTGTTTCACTTGGTGGGCATTTTTCATGTTCCTTTACCTGTTGGGTATTTCTTTGCCTTTTCATCTTGTTTAGATTGCTGTGTCTGGAGTGGGCTTTCTGTATTCTGGAGGTCTGTGGTTCCTTTTTATTGTGGAGGATTTACCCAGTGGGTGGGGTTAGACCATTGGCTTGTCAAGGTTTCCATGTTAGGGAAGCTTGCGTCAGTGTTCTGGTGCGTGGAACTTGATTTCTTCTCTTTGGAGAGCAATGGAGTGCCCAGTAATGAGTTTTGAGATGGGTCTATGTGTTAGGTGTGACCTTGGGCAGCCTGTATGTTGACGTTCAGGGCTATGGTCCTGTGTTGCTGGAGAATTTGTGTGGTATGTCTTGCTCTAAAACTTATTGGCTCTTGGGTGGTGGTTGGTTTCAGTGTAGGTACGGAGGCTTTTGGACGGTCACTTATTACTTAAAGTTCCATGTAGTCAGGAGTTTTCTGGTGTTCTCAGGTTTTGGGCTTAAGTCTCCTGCCTCTGGATTTCAGTTTTATTCTTCCTGTAGTCTCAAGACTTCTCCAACTATACAGCACTGATAATAAAACTTCTAGGTTAATGGCGAAAAGATTCTCCCCCGTTAGGGACACCCAGAGAGGTTCACAGAGTTACATGAAGAAGAGGAGAGGGAGGAGGGAGATAGAGATGAGCAGGAGGAGAAAAAGGGGGACTCAAGAGGAGAGAGACAGATCTATGCAGCTGTCTGTTCCCAGAGTGTTCTCCGTAGCCCAGTCACCTACAAAGATTCACAGAATTGGATTGGGAAGAGAAGGGGAAAGGAAGAAATAGAGGTGTTCTGAGGTAGAAAACAGACAGTCAAGATTGGGAGAGAATAATCTTCGGTTTAATAATAGGGCTTCTCTTCTTTTTTTTTTTGTAAGGTTATAGTGTATTGAAAATGAAAATTAAGGAGTAGTAGAGGTGTATTAGAGGACTTTAAAAGAAATAAGAGAAAAAGAAAAATAGAAGAGAAAAAGGAAAGAAAAAAAGAAGAAAAAAGAAAAAAAAAGAAAGAAAAAAAATTTTTTTTCCCCTAATTAAAAAAATCGTAAAAATCTATGGAAATGAAAGTTAAGGAGTAATGGGGGAGTAATAGGGAATTTTAAAGGAAAATAAAAGAGAAAAAATGAAAAAGAAAAAATAAAAAAAGAAAAAAAAGTAAAAATATATCTAGGAGTTTCTCTGGAGCTGTTGCGGTCAGTGTGGGTTCGGCTCAGTTTCAGATAGCTCCTCATTCCAGCTTACACTGCCTGATATCTACAGGCCCCTTCCGGTGTAGTCGGTGTTGTCTACAGGGATTATAATCTGTTGCACCAGTCCCTTCTGAAGCGGTTCCCTTTGTTTATTTGGCTTCTGTTTGCCGGTCTCTTCAGAGCCTCATTTCCGCCCTGACACAGGCGGGCGGAGGTGGACTCTTATTCAGTTAGCTAGTTCCGTCGCTCTGCAGGGAGGGGCTGGCGCTGCGGGGAGGGGTCGGCGCTGCGGGGAGGGGCCGGCGCTGCGGGGAGGGGCCGGCGCTGCGGGGAGGGGCCAGCGCTGCGGGGCGGGGCTGACGCTGCGGGGAGGGCCTGGCGCTGCGGGACGGGCTGGTGCTGCCGGGAGGGGCTGACGCCGCTTTCTCCGTCTGCGCTGCTCAGGCTCCCGGCTGTTCTATATGGAGCGCGCCCCGCGCTGCGCGAGGTTCCAGCCCTCGGGTGTTCCACAAAAGCGCGGAGCGAAAAGCTGCGCCTGCTCTCTGTGTCTTCCCCGTCAGAGCGGTCCAGGCAGCCAGGGGCTTGGTGGGCGCACTCTCCCCAGGTGCGGCGCGCCCACTCCCTTCCACGGACCCAGTTTCAGTTTCCTCTGGCGCCAGTCGGGTGCGTGCGCCTTCTGCCCTCCGCGTCCCCAGCCCCAGTCCCCACCCACGCCAGTCGGGTGCCTGCGCCCTGGGTCTCGCGGCGACCTTCCCCTCCCCCCTGCCTCCTGCCTCCGGCAGGGCTGGGCCGGTCCGCAGCCTGCGAGCTCTTCTCGGGACTTTCTCGGTCTCTGTTCTGCGAACTGCCGGCAGTGTGTTCGGCCGGTTAATTTTCTCTCTCTCTTTTGGTCTCCCACAGTTCAAGTTGGCACCTCACAGAAGCTCCCTCCGATTGTCCTCAGGGCTCTCAGGCCCGGACCCTACCCCAAGCAATGCCGCCTAAGACTCCCTTCCCGGGACGGATCTCTGTCCTTAGCTCTTTTGTCTCACTTTTTTATATTTTATATTTTGTCCTACCTCCTTTTGAAGACAATGGGCTGCTTTTCTGGGCGCCTGATGACCTCAGCTAGCGATCAGAAGTTGTTTTAAGAAGTTTGCTCTGCATTCAGTTACTCTTTTGATGAATTTGTAGGAGAGAAAGTGGTCTCCCCGTCCTACTCCTCCTCCATCCTGGCTCCTCCCCCCTCATTAGTTCTAAGATTAGTGAATGGTTTACTTTGAAGTGCTACAAGGAGTTTCATTTGCTAATGAATGAATGTTTAATCTAGTTTCCTAAACCAAGGAGGCTTGTCAGTTTCAATCCCCTTCAATAATATTTCTTGCTGACAAGGATGAAATTACATTGTAGGGGAATGTGGAGGACCATGTGATAAGCTTTAGGATGATTTCCATTTTGAATATGGAAGAGAACGTTGTCAGGTGAATTTCCTACAGCTCCTGCTGCTGCTGCTAAGTGCTTTAGTCCTGTCTGGCTCTTTGTGACTCCATGAACTGTAGCCCACCAGGCTCCTCTGTTCATGGGATTCTCCAGGCGAGAATACTGGAGCAGGTTGCCATATCCTCCCCCAGGGAATTTTCCCAGCCCAGGGATCGAACCTGTGTCTCTTGCGGCTTCTGCACTGCAGGCAGATTCTTCACCCCTGTGCCCCCTGTGAAGCCCACTAAGCTCCCTCAAGGCCTCTTGTCTCTGGAGTGAAATAAATGCATACATATGGGTTAGTCTGAAAGTGACAATGATAAAATATAACTTTTTAATCTACTTGTTAAGTTCCTCATAAATTCTTACCAGTACAGCACTTAACGAAAGGGTAGTAGGGAGCATGAAGGAGACCCCGCCCTGACTTTGTCTTTAATAAGGTTTGCACTGGACCTCCTTCCCTATTCCTGATTTTGGAGGCAATGCTTTCAGCTTTTTATTTACCCAGCCTCTGAGTAAAGCAAGCCTCTATTTGAGCCAGGAACCGAGGTCCTCATAAAAACATTGGGGTCTGGGGACCCATTCCTCGAGCCCCTCTGGGGAGACCCTTACCAGGTTATTCTTTCTTCTCCCGCAGCTGTCAAAGTACCAAGAATTGATTTGTGGGTGCATCACACTCAAGTTAAGAGGTGGCACCCTGACCAGAACTAAGTGATGTCATTTTATGTCTTTATTTTCTATGCTCTGACTTTGTACTTTTCAGATGGACCTGATAATCTATGTGAGCCTAATTATGCTGACTCCAAAAATCCTGGGTCTGCCATTTGATCCTCAAGACAATGCGTTCCTGTCCTGGGCTCACCCCTATGCTGCATTCCACAATCGGCCTAACTGCTGGGTCTGTGGACCACTCCCTTCTTCATCCGTGGAAGGCTTCCCATGGTGGACATCTCCACTTCAAGGAAAGGACTTTCTCCAAGTCTGCAAATACCTTCAACAATCGCATGTGGTGCCTCTTCTTAAACTGATGACATCTAACAACCCTAAGATGGACTGATGTAACTATGGACATAATGTGACTTCTCATTTTAATGACTATTTTGCCTTACATTTGTAACTGTATAATGGGGTTTTCTAACCGTCTAAAAGCTTTTAATTTGCAAATGGCTGTCCGAGCTCCTATGAGTGCCACAGCCTCCTCCAAATATTACTTGGGGCCCTTGGATCAGAGACCCTCAATATGAAGGTTAGGAGAATATGTTGCCTCAACAATTTAGGGACTATGCCTCTAAATAGCAGGAAGTAGTTATGGAATGAGAACAATGCCCCTTTCCCTTGGCAACATAATTCTCCTAAAAGAAAAGGGGGGAATGAGAGAGTCATTTCCTAGGCAGGTTGATAGGAAGTCTAGGGGTCCCCAAGGAGAGAGAGGTCTGGAATATTCAAGGAGGAAGAAAGGACAAACTTTTTACTTTTTTCCTCTACATTCCTTAGGATTATATAACAATAATGTATCCTGCCTGAGGACAGTCTTTGGATTAAACCTTCTGGCCAACTGTTATCTTAAAATGTAAATTATGGGAGTAGGTCTGGTGAGGTCTTTACAACCTCCAGGCATTCTTTGGATTCATCGGAGAGTATATAACTCCATTGCTAACACTAGCAAGCGGGTACTCTTTCTAACCCCTTCTGATGTCTATATCAGAAGCTTTCTCTATCTCCTTTATGCTTTAATAAAACTTCATTGCACAAAAAATAAATAAATAAAGATTTATTAATTTATTGGCTGTGGTGGGTCTTTGTTGCTATACACAGGCATCCATTCTCTGGTTGTGGTGAGCAGGGGCTACTCTCTCGTTGCTGTGTGCAGGCGTCTCAATGACAGTGGCTTCTCTTGTGGACCATGGACTCTAGGTTCACGGGCTTCAGTAGTTGTAGCGCATGGCCTCAGCACTTGTGGCACACAGGCTTAGTTGCTCTCGAAGCATGTGGGATCTTCTTGGGACAGGGATCGAACTGCTGGTTCCTGTATGGCAAGGTAGATTTCTAACCACTGGGTAAACAGGGAAGCCCTCAGATTTTCACCATTGAGTGTGATGTCAGCTGTGGATTTCCCACATATGGCTTGATTATGGTGAGGTAGGTTGCCTCTATGCCCACTTTCTGGAGAGTTTTTATCATAAATGGATCTTGAATGGTATCAAGAGCTTTTTCTGCATCTATTGAAATGATCATATGGTTTTTTCATCAATTTGTTAATGTGGTGTATCACACTGATTTATTGGCAGATACTGAAAAATTCTTGCATAGATGGGATAAATCCCACTTGATCATGGAGTATAATCCTTATTAATGTATTGTTGGATTTGGTTTGTTAATATTTTGTTTGAGCGTTTTTGCATAAAATGAACACTCCTGCACCGTTGGTGGGAATGTAAATCTGTACAACCACTTTGGAGAATGTAATGTAGATTCCTTGGAGGGCTGAGAGAAGTTACTCCACGTTCAAGGTCAGGAGGGGCGGCCATGAGAAGATACCCCTCCTCCAAGTAAGAAGCAGTGGCTGCGCTTTGCTTACCCCACGTCCAAGGTAAGAGAAACCCAAGTAAGACGGTAGGTGTTGCGAGAGGGCATCAGAGGGCAGACACACTAAAACCATAATCACAGAAATCTAGCCAACTTGATCACAGGACCACAGTCTTGTATAACTCAATGAAACTAAGCCATGCCCTGTGGGACCACCCAAGAAGGTCGGGTCATGGTGGAGAGGTCTGACAGAATGTGGCCCACTGGAAAAGGGAATGGCAAACCACTTCAGTATTCTTGCTTTGAGAACCCCATGAACAGTATGAGAAGACAAAATGATAGGATACTGAAAGAGAACTCCCCCAGTCGGTAGGTGTCCAATATGCTACTGGAGATCAGTGGAGAAATAACTCCAGAAAGAATGAAGGGATGGAGCCAAAGCAAAAACAATGCCCAGTTGTGGATGGAACTGGTGATAGAAGCAAGGTCTGATGCTATAAGAGCAATACGCATAGAAACCTGGAATGTTAGGCCCATGAATCTGATGAACTATGGACGGAGGTTTGTGACATTGTACAGGAGAAAGGGATCAAGACCATCCCCATGGAAAAGAAATGCAAAAAGGCAAAATGGTTGTCTGAGGAGGCCTTACAAATAGCTGTGAAAAAAAGAGAAGCAAAAAGCAAAGGAGAAAAGGAAAGATATTCCCATTTGAATGCAGAGTTCTAAAGAATAGCAAGGAGAGATAAGAAAACCTTCCTCAGCGATCAATGCAAAGAAATAGAGGAAAACAACAGAATGGGAAAGACTAGATATCTCATCAAGAAAATTAGAGATACCTAGGGTCATTTCATGCAAAAATGGGCTCAATAAAGGACAGCAATGGTATGGACCTAACAGAAGCAGAAGATATGAAGAGGTGGCAAGAATACACAAAAGAACTGCACAAAAAACATCTTCATGACCCAGATAATCACAATGGTGTGATCACTCACCTAAAGCCAGACATCCTGGAATGTGAAGTCAAGTAGGCCTTAGAAAGCATCACTACGAACAAAGCTAGTGGAGGTGATGGAATTCCAGTTGAGCTATTTCAAATCCTGAAAGATGATGCTGTGAAAGTGCTGCACACAATATGCCAGCAAATTTGGAAAACTCAGCAGTGGCCACAGACTGGAAAAGGTCAGTTTTCATTCCAATCTCTAAGAAAGGCAATCCCAAAGAATGCTTGAACTACCGCACAATTGGACTCATCTCACAGGCTAGTAAAGTAATGCTCAAAATTCTCCAAGCCAGGCTTCAGCAATTCATGAACCGAGAACTTCCAGATGTTCAAGCTAGTTTTAGAAAAGGCAGAAGAACCAGACATCAAATTGCCAATATCCGCTGGATCATCGAAAAAGCAAGAGAGTTCCAGAAAAACATCTATCTCTGCTTTATGGACTACGCCAAAGCCTTCGACTGTGTGGATCACAATAAACTGTGGGAAATTCTGAATGAGATGGGAATACCAGACCACCTGACCTGCCTCTTGAGAAACCTGTATGTAGGTTAGGAAGCAACAGTTAGAACTGGACATGGAACAACAGACTGGTTCCAAATAGGTAAAGGAGTATGTCAAGGCTGTATATTGTCACCCTGCTTATTTAACGTATATGCAGAGTATATCATGAGAAACGCTGGGCTAGATGAAGCACAAGCTGGAATCAAGATTGCTGGGAGAAATATCAGTAATCTCACATATGCAGATGACACCACCCTTATGGCAAAAAGTGAAGAGGAAATAAAAAGCCTCTTGATGAAAGTGAAAGAGGAGAGTGAAAAAGTTGGCTTAAAGCTCAACATTCAGAAAACTAAGATCATGGCATCTGGTCCCATCACCTCATGGGAAATAGATGGGGAGACAGTAGAAACAGTGTCAGACTTTTTTTTGGAGGCGGGGAGGGGGGGGCTCCAAAATCACTGCAGATGGTGATTGCAGCCATGAAATTAAAAGACACTTACTCCTTGGAAGGAAAGTTATGACCAACCTAGATAGTATATTAGAAAGCAGAGACATTACTTTGCCAGCAAAGTCCGTCTGGTCAGGGCTATGGTTTTTCCAGTGATCGTGTATGGATGTGAGAGTTGGACTGTGAAGAAAGCTGAGCACTGAATATTTGATGCTTTTGAACTATGGTGTTGGAGAAGACTCTTGAGAGTCCCTTGGACTGCAAGGAGATCCAACCAGTCCATCCTGAAGGAGATAAGTCCTGGGTGTTCATTGGAAGGACTGATGCTGAAGCCGAAATCCAATACTTCGGCCACCTGATGTGAAGAGTTGACTCATTGGAAAAGACCCTGATGCTGGGAGGGATTGGGGGCAGGAGGAGAAGGGGACGACAGAGGATGAGATGGCTGGATGGCATCACTGACTCGATTGGCATGAGGTTGAGTAAACTCCGGGAGTTTGTGATGGACAGGGAGGCCTGGCATGCTGCGAATCATGGGGTCGCAAGGAGTCACACATGACTGAGTGACTGGACTGAACTGAACTGAACTGAATTGAACTGAATGTAGATTCCTTATCAAAACTGAAAATAGAGCCAGCATTTGATGCTGCCTTCCCACTCCTTGGGCACCTATCTGGTGAAAAACATAATTCAAAAAGATACACCCACCCCAGTTTTCATAGTAGCACTATTCACACTGGTCAAAATATGGAGGCAACCTAAATATCCATCAGCAGAGGAATGGATAAAGATGTAATTGCATATGCACAACGGAACTTTACTCAGTCATGAAAAAATGAAATAATGTTATTTGCAGCAACATGGATAGACCTAGGAATTTTCATACTGAGTTAAGTTAGTGAGACAAAGACAAGTATCATGTGATATCGCTCATATGTCAAACCTTAAAAAAAAATGGTACAAATGAACTTATTTACAAAACAGAAATAGAGTCACAATTTTAAAAAAAAGAAAAGAAAAGAAAAACCTGTGGTTACCAGGAGCAAAGGGGAAGGGGGGTAAATTGGGAGATTGCAGTTAACATATACACACTACTGTATATATAAATAGATAACTAATAAGGACCTACCGTATAGCACAGGAGACTACTCTCTAGTGACCTACATGAGGAAATAATGTAAAAATTAGTGGATATATGTCTATACATAACTTATTCCCTTTGCTGTACAGCAGAAATTAATTCCTTATAAATCAACTATACTCCAATAAAAACTAAATAAAAATAAATACCCAGAAAAAATGTGGAGTGCTTACATTTTATGCCAAAAGAAAATGTAAGCACTCCATATTTTTTTTCTATATATCTATATGTGGAGAAAGAATATTATAGCTCCTCCATATCATTTACTATAAATCATAGTGAGAACTAATAAGAAAAAATTTTCTCTATTGTGTTATCATTTACATTTTATAAAATTTGATCCATTGAAAATAAAGAATTTTTAGTAAGTGTACTAAATTGTCTAAGCATTGCAAAAATCTGGTTTTAGAACGCTCTCATTAACCCTCAAAAATTTTCTCCATTCTGTTTTCAGTCAATTTTCTCATTTACTTCCAGTCCTAATTAACTGCTGTCCTGATATCTGTATTTACACATTTGATTTTTTTATACATTTCATACAGCTGGAATCAATATATAGTCTTTAACATCTGGCTTCTTTCACTTAGCCTATTTCTGAGATTCACTCATGCTATACCATTTATCAGTACTTCATTCCTTTTTATTGCTAAATAATATACAATTGTAGGGATATATCACATGTTAATTCATTCACCATTTGGATACTGGAATGCTTCAAGTTTTGGGCTATTTTGATTAATGCTACTATAACATTTATGTACAAATCTTTGTGTGAATAGATTTTTTCATTTATCTTAGGTAGTCATAGGAGTAGAACTCTTGAACTATACAATGTTTATTTTTAACTTTTCAATGTTATGCCAAACTGTTCTCAAAAGTGACTGTAGCAGTTAACATTCTCACCAGCAATGAATGAAGGTTTCATTTTCTTCATATCCTGTCAACACTTATTATCTGTCTCTTTGATTATAATTATTTTGGTGAGTGGAAAATAATTTGCAGTTTACTAATTATTAGTGATGCTGAGCATCTTTTCATGTGCTTGTGGCCTTTTGTACATGAATAGAATAATCAGCTCAGTTCAGCCACTCAGTCGTTCCCGACTCTTTGCGACCCCATGAATCACAGCATGCCAGGCCTCCCTGTCCATCACAAACTCCCAGAGTTTACTCTAACACATGTCCATTGAGTCGGCGATGCCATCCAGCCATCTCATCCTCTGCCGTCCCCTTCTCCTCCTGCCCCCAATCCCTCCCAGCATCAGGGTCTTTTCCAATGCGTTAACTCTTCACATCAGGTGGCCAAACTATTGGAGTGTCAGCTTCAGCATCAGTCCTCCCAATGAACACCCAGGACTTATCTCCTTCAGGATGGACTGGTTAGATCTCCTTGCAGTCCAAGGGACTCTCAAGAGTCTTCTCCAACACCATAGTTCAAAAGCATCAATTTTTCAGTGTTCAGCTTTCTTCACAGTCCAACTCTCACATCCATACACGACCACTGGAAAAACCATAGCCTTGACCAGACGGACCTTAGCTGGCAAAGTAATGTCTCTGCTTTCTAATATACTATCTAGGTTGGTCATAACTTTCCTTCCAAGGAGTAAGTGTCTTTTAATTTCATGGCTGCAATCACCATCTGCAGTGATTTTGGAGCCCCCCCGCCTCCAAAAAAAAGTCTGACACTGTTTCCACATCTATTTCCCATGAGGTGATGGGACCAGATGCCATGATCTTAGTTTTCTGAATGTTGAGTTTTAAGCCAACTTTTTCACTCTCCTCTTTCACTTTCATCAAGAGGCTCTTTAGTTCTTCTTCACTTTCTGCCATAAGGGTGGTGTCATCTGCATATGTGAGATTACTGATATTTCTCCCAGCAATCTTGATTCCAGCTTGTGCTTCATCTAGCCCAGCGTTTCTCATGATGTACTCTGCATATAAGTTAAATAAGCAGGGTGACAATATACAGCCTTGACATACTCCTTTTCCTATTTGGAACCAGTCTGTTATTCCATGTCCAGTTCTAACTGTTGCTTCCTGACCTGCACACAGGTTTCTCAAGAGGCAGATCAGATGCTCTGGTATGCCCATGTCTTTCAGAATTTCCCACAGTTTATTGTGATCTACACAGTCAAAGGCTTAGAATAGAATAATAAAGCAGGGAAATTTGCAAAGAGAGGAATGAGGTGACATCATTGTTACTATTTTAAAAAGTAGTCAGAAATGATCTCTCCACCAACAAGAAAGTATTTGGAGAGAGACCTGAAAGGAGTGGGGGAAAGCATTCCGGGTAGAGGAAACAAGAAGTGCAAATGCCCAGAGTGAGAGCAGTTTTCATACATTCTAAGTAAACCGGAAGGACACTGGAGATGAAGCAATGCGGCAGAGTGGTGATGGAAGACAGGTAACAGATGGACTGGTGGGAGTGCAGGTCTTATAGGGGCTTAAATTATTATAAGTAGGTTAATTATACTTCAAAACCAAACAGTCTCACAGAAAAAGTGTTCAGATTTATGGTTTCCAAAGGTGAAGGAGGGTGGGGTCGAGAGAGGGGAAACTGGATGAAGGTGGTCAAAGCGTACAAACTTCCAGTTATAAGATAAAGAAGAACTAGTGGTACAGTGTACAATAGGATAAAAAAATATTTAACACTGCTGTATGTTATATATAAAAATTGTTTCTTTAAGTAGATATACTCCTAAGTATTTTATTCTTTTTGTTGCAATGGTGAATGGTATTGTTTCCTTAATTTCTCTTTCTGTTTCCTCATTGTTAGTGTATAGGAATGCAAGGGATTTCTGTGTGTTAATTTTATATCCTGCAACTTTACTATATTCATTGATTAGCTCTAGTAATTTTCTGGTAGAGTCTTTAGGGCTTTCTATGTAGAGGATCATGTCATCTGCAAACAGTGAAAGTTTCACGTCTTCTTTTCCTATCTGATGAAACTGGAGCCCATTATACAGAGTGAAGTAAGCCAGTAAGATAAAGACCAAAACAGTATACTAACGCATATATATGGAATTTAGAAAGATGGTAACGATAACCCTATATGCAAAAGAGAAAAAGAGACACAGATGTACAGAACAGACTTTTGGACTCTGTGGGAGAAGACGAGGGTGGGATGTTTCGAGAGGAAAGCATCAAAACATGTATATTATCAAGGGTGAAACAGATCACCAGCCCGGGTTGGATGCATGAGACAAGTGCTCGGGGCTGGTGAACTGGGAAGACCCAGAGGGATCGGGTGGAGAGGGAGGTGGGAGGGGGGATCGGGATGGGGAATACATGCAAATCCATGTCATTGTATGGCACAAACCACTACAATATTTTAAATTAATTAGCCTCCAAATAATAAAAATAAATGGAAAAAAATAAATAAAAATTGTCAATACAGTAAATCTGAGTTCTTACGGCAAAGAAATTTTTTTTCCTATTTCTTTAATTTTGTATCACATGAGATAGGAGATGTTCACTAAACTTTATTGTGGTAGTCATTTCACTATGTACGTAGTAAAATCATTTACACTTTAATCAAATACACCTTAAACTTATATAGTGATATGTGTAATTATAGCTCAATAAAACTGGAAGGGGAAAAAAAGAACAGAAAAAAATGTTATTATAAGGATTGAGCTTTGGTGGGCAGATTTATATTAACTCAACCTGCTCCTCAGAGATGTGGTCATGGTCAGCTCTGGTCTGTCTGGCAAGGGAATCCCGCCTCTGGAGGTCAGTGTTGGCTTTGAAATCTGATGTCTTTGATATTGTACTTCACTCAGGGCAGCTCCTTGGAGTCTGGCCTTCTGCCAGCAAAGGCTCAGACATGGACGACAGAAGCTGTGCCCACAGTCTATGGTGACGGGGTCCAGGAAGCAGTTCATGCAGATGGAGCAGGTGAGTTCCTTCTGGAAGGCTTCCAGCTTGTCTGAGTCTGTGTTTCTCAAAATTAGAGAGAATAGAAATGGTAAGAGAGAAAGTCTTTCTTCTACCCTGGTAATGGAAGCATAAAGCCTTTTGCATAGGCCTGTCTTGAACTCTGTCTAATCTCCATATTTCCTTACTCCCAATACAAACTTAGAAATACAGACAGGTTAGGCCCATGCTATCATACAAAGGATAAAACTAGAGGAGAGGCGCTAGAAACTTTTTTCTCTTTAAACTCTAATCTTAATCATACCCAAATTACATGGAAGAGGTTAAAGATTAGACCTGAAGGTAAATGTTAGGAAGACTCCAGAGTTCATTTTGTCAGCTGAGTGGTACAAATACGCACATATAATCTCAGCCTGTCTCTCTTTCTCTCCATCTCTCCCTGCTCGGAGCCAACACTGTACACCCTTCTCCTCTACACTAACGTTCTCTATCTCTTCTGACCTCAGAGTGACACGTGTGTTCTTCTAAAGACAAATAAAATTGTCTATGAATAATTTAAGCTTAATATAATCCTTGTTGACTTGACTTTTGATGTCCTAAAACTGTAAAAAGGTTGGTGTTTGGATCTATTCCGAATACTTTTCATTTATGGATGCAAAGTGATGGTTTAAAAATGATAGTAAATGTGACCATTTAAAGAAGTTTTTCTGATTAATGCAAACCTTTTTCATCTGTTTAAACACTATCAAATGTATACATGGTGTTGAACATTTTAGAAGTACTCTGTGTTTTATAAATACATATGTCTCTAGAAACTCTTTTAAGACTTAAAAATATCTAAGAACATATAAGGTCATGAAACAAGGATAATAAATAGCTGAATATTACCAATATCAATATATTAAAATTGTTTATTAACATTTATTTTAAATTTTGATATCATTTTAAAACTCTAAGAAAACTACTTGTTTTCTAGGACAAGACCCATGGAGGTAAGTTGGTAATGGAAAGTATTGGATAAGAGGAAGTGGGTATGAATATATAATTTCTGTTATCATACATTGTAACTAAATATTTGCTTTAACTACATGATTCCTGTTTTCTTTCCTCTCAGTGAAAAATTGAATAGAAGAGGCTGCTTCTTTATAAAGCTGAGACTTTAGGTCTGGTCAGAAAAAGACAGGGAAAAAAAAAAAAAACAAATTTGACTTAAGTGAGCAAGTGTAACATCAGCTTTAAGATGCCTTAAAAAAAATTAACAGTAAAGCCACGGTGTACAGATCTACTTATTGAAGAAAAAAAAACTGTTGAGAGGGGATTTATGGAATTCTGAAAGATAACCATAATTTTCAATAGCATGGAACCTAAAGCCTTTGGCTAACACATGCAACAAATGAGGAGACAGCTGATGAACAGGGAGAAAGTATAAAGAGGTCATGTGTAGAGTGGGTTAGAAATGGATCAAGAATTCTTTATGAAGAAAATAACTTTTATACTAATGACATTAATGATTATGATATATTAAAATAATAGGAGAATTTAATGGGCTTCCAAGGTGGCTCAGGGGTAAAGAATCAGCTTGCCAATGTAGGAGATGGGGGTTTGATTCCTGGATCAGGAAGACTCCCTGGAGAAGGAAATGGCAACGCGCTCCAGTATTCTTGCCTGGAAAACCCCATGGACAGAGGAGCCTGGCTGGTTACAGTTCATGGGGTTGACACAACTTAGCAACCCAGCAACAATAAGAGGACAACCCAATATGTGCTTTTTAGTGTTTCTTGGCATTGGATTAGCTCCTTTTATATAGATTAACTATTTTAACCTTCTCAACCATGTTCACTAATGTTCTACCCTCCCCCTCATTTTATAAGGATTACTAGACATAGTGTGGGTAAAAGAAATTACTTGTCTTCAGATCCCACAGAAAATAAATCCTCAATGCAGTGCTCACTGCATTATATGCAGTAATAGATATTACTGACAAACACACACACACATACACACACATAAATTACATTTTTTGTCCACAATTACCATTAAAGTTCCATTTCTAAGTGAATATAGAAGAATTTAATTGTACCTTGATTAGAACTCACTTCTGGGTACAGCTGATGAAATGCTCTACTTCTGTTCTGTAACTCTGTTAAATTCAGTTCAGCTTAGATGCTCACCTCCTCCTGGCAGAAATATTCCGAAGTCTGTCCAGTGCTGCCAACTCCAATCCCAACAACTCTGCACTCCGGAGAAGAATGAGCTTGCACTGTCACCAGACACTTTATGTATTCTCTGAACACCACACCCTTTTCTTCCAAGTGATATGGTTATCAGTCTTGTGGAAAGGTATAGGTTCACATGATTAGAGTTTTGCAGAGTTGAAAAAACTTTCAAATGCTAATGACTGATGTCAAACCTTTGAGACCTACTTAATCCAATTGCCACAATCCAATCTCTGCTAAAAAGTTTACAGTTGTAATCCATGAAGTTGTTGCTTGGACAATAAATGAACTTCCCAAATATGAATTTAATATCTCCATTTAATGAATTATATTATCATTTAAATTACAGATGACAAATATACTTATTAGTTTGGGCAATAATCTCCTAGGAGAAATGGAGTAGCCCTCATAGTCAACAAAAGGGTCCAAAATGCTGTACTTGGGTGCACTCACAAAAATGACAGAATGAACTCGGGTAGTTTCCAAGGCAAATCGTCCAACATCACAGTTATCCAAGTCTATGCCCCAACCACTAATGCTGAAGAAGTTGACTGGTTCTATGAAGACCTACAACACTTTCTAGAACCAACACCAAAAAAACTTGTCCTTTTCATCATAGGGGATTCAAATGCAAAGTAGGAAGTCAAGAGACAACCAAAATATTAGGCAAGTTGAGCCTTGCAGTACAAAATGAAGCAGGGAAAAGGCTAACAGGATTTGTCAAGAGAACACCAAGCTGGTTATAGTAAACACCCTTTCCAACAACCCAAGAGATGGCTCTACACGTAGACATCACCAGATGGACTATGTACTTTGCAGCCAAAGATGGAGAAGCTCTATAGAGTAAGCAGAAACAAGACCTGGAGTTGACTGTGGCTCAGATCCTGAGTTCTAACTGTAAAATTCAGGCTTTAATTGAAGAAAGTAGGAAAAACCACTAGGCCCTTCAGGTGTGACCTAAATCAAATCCCTTATGATTATACAGTGGAGTCATGGCTAGATTCAAGGGACGAGATTAGGTAGACATTGTGCCTGAAGAATTATGGATTGGGTCCGTAACATTGTGCAGGAGGCAGTGACCAAAACCATCCTAAAGAAAAGGAAATGCAAGAAGGCAAAGTGGTTGTCTGAGGAGGTTTTACAAAGAGCTGAGGAAAGAAGAAAAGTGAAAGGCAAGGGAGAAAAGGAAAGATACATCCAACTGAACATGGAGTTTCAGAGAATAGCGAGGAGAGATAAGTCCTTCTTGAATGAAAAAATGCAATAAATAGAGGTAAACAATAGAGTACAAAAAGCTAGAAACCTATTCAAGAAAACTGGAAATATCAAAATCTCAGAAATGGGAAGGACCAAATAGAAGCTGAAGGGTTTCAGAAAACATTGCAAGAATTCACAGAAGAACTATACAGGAAAGATCTTAATGACCCAGATACCCACAATGGAGTGGTCACTCATCTAGAGCCAGATATCCTGTAGTGTGAAGTCAAGTGTGTTTTAGGAAGCATTACTATAAACAAAGCTAGTGGAGGTGAGGGAATTTTAGCTGAGCTATTTAAAATCCTACAAGATAATGCCATGCAACTGTTGCCCTCTATATGTCAGCAAAATTGGACAGCTCAGTAGTGATCGCAGGACAAGAAATGTCACTTTTCATCCCAATCCCAAAGAAGGGCAATGCTAAAGATTATTCAAACTACCCTACAATTGCCTTCATTTCACATGCTAGCAAGGTTATGCTCAAAGTCCTTCATGCTACACTTCGATAATACATGCACTGAGAACATTCAGATGTACAAGCTGGATTTCAAAGAGGCAGAGGAACCAGAGATCCAATTGCCAACATTTACTGAATCCTGGGGAAAGTAAAGGAGTGCCAGGACAACATTGACTTCTGCTTCAGCGACTACACGGTGTGGACTGCAAAATGGTGGAAAATACTTAAGGAGACTGGAGTGCCAGCCTACCTTATGTGTCTCCCAAGACACCTGTATGGGGGTCAAGAAGCAACAGTTAATATCAGACATGTAACAATGGAGCAGTTCCAAATTGCGAAAGGAGTACAGCAAGGTGTATATTTTCACCCTGCCTATTTAATGTATATACCAAGTACATCTTGCAAAATTCTGGGCTGGATGAATCGCAAGATAGAATCAGGATTGTTAGGAGAAATGTCAACAACCTCCGATATGCAGATGGTACCACTCTAATGGCAGAAAGTGAAGAGGAACTAAAATTCTTTTAATGAGAAGAGGAGAGTGAAAAAGCTGGCTTGAAACTCAACATTAAAAACACTAAGATCACGGCAACCAGTCCCATCACTTCATGGCAAATAGAAGGGGAAATAGTGGATGCAGCGACAAATTTTATTTTCTTGGGCAACAAAGTCATTGGGAACCATGGCTATAGTCATGAAATTAAAAGATGCTTGCTTCTTGGAAGTAAGGCATGAGAAACCTAGACAGCATATTGAAAAGCAGAGACATCACCATGCTGACAAAGATCTGAATAGTCAAATCTATGGTTTTTCCAGCAGTCGTGTGCGGATGTGAGAGTTGGCCCATAAAGAAGGCTCAGCATCAAAAAATTGAAGCTTTTGAACTATGGTGTAAAGGAAACCAACTCTGAACATTCATTGGAAGTACTGTTGCTGAAGCTCCAATACTTTGGCCTCCTGATGAGCCAACTCATCAGAAAAAACAAAAACACATAATTCTGGGTGAGACTGAAGGGAAATGGAGAAAGGGGCAGCAGGAGATCAAATGGTTAGATAACATCACCAACTCAGTGGACACAAATCTGAGTAAACTTTGGGAGACAGTGGAAGGGAGAGGAGCCTGGCATACTAGTCTATGAGGCTGCAGAGTGGGACATGACTTAGTGACTGAACAATAACAACCTCAGAAACCAATGCATACTCTACCTTTCTTTTAAGAATAGACAAGATTTAGTACTCCATTTTATAAAGCAGGACAAAAAAGAAACTTCACTTTACAGATAAGAAACCTTCCAAAAACTACATTAACCAACAATCATGTTTAACAGCAACATTAACATGTTTAACATCAAATTATATCAGGTTTATAGCAGATAATGCTGATTGGATGTGATAAGAAGAATGATGCATCTTCTTGTTTCTCTCTAAAGCATTTGTCCAGTTGCTATATAGTTGAATAGAATGTTTGAAAATTCTACAATGTAGAGAATAGTTTATTAAAAATACTGTACTCCATATGGGCTTCCCTGGTGGCTCAGAGGGTAAAGCAGCTGCCTGTAATGTGGGAAACCTGGGTTTGATCCCTGGGTTGGGAAGATCCTCTGGAGAAGGAAATGGCAGCCCACTCCTGTACCCTTGCCTGGAAAATTTCATGGATGAAGAAGCCTAGTAGGCTACAGGCCATGCAGTCGCAGAGAGTCAGACACGACTGAGCGACTTCACTTTCTTTCCTTCTTTCTACCCTGTTATACAGTACAACACTGTATATTAAAAAATGATTTTTAAAAGAATGGTTGAGTCTGTGATATCTCATGTGGGCTTACTGACTTAGGAATGTTTTGAAACCAATGAATCTAATTGACAGCAATCATTACAAAATAATTCAAACACTGAAGAATGTAACATTAAAGATTAAAAGGCACAGATATCAGTCAAGATCACATAAGGTGATTAAGGTACCAAAATTTCAATATTATTAGCATTAGCATATAATTCAAACACTGAAGAATGTAACATTAAAGATTAAAAGGCACAGATATCAGCCAAGATCACATAAGGTCATTAAGGTACCAAAATTTCAATATTATTAGCATTATCATATTATTATCATTGCAATCAGTAGTGTTTTCTAAATTGTTGCACATATTGAGAAATAGAGTGCATATTCAGGTCATTCTCTAGGTGGGCAGTTCTGTGTACTAAGCTTAAAGTGGTAAAATTTGTATAAGATTTATAATTAATTATACTAAATGGCATATGATCTTGTAATGGGGTTCTGTTGTTTCAACCTGGCTAGGCTTTAATACAAGGATTTAAGGTAATCCATCAGCCGCTTTGAACACTCACGTCTCCTGCAATTATTCAAGCAGATCCTAATCTAGGTGATGCTGTGAAGAGGTTTTGAGGATGTAAACCTGTGATATAGACTCTGATCTAAGGAGATTATGCAGATACACCCGATTTAATCAGCAGGAGGTCTTTAAAAGAATGTATAGAAACTCCTGGAATAAAAGTGCAGACAATAAGTGGATCAGCATTGCTCCCAGTGCCTCAGCCTCCCGCGGGCAACAGCTTTGCCCTGAATAACTCGGATTCCAGCCTGCTTGTGTTTACCCGCCCCGAGGAAGGCCCTCCTGTCCTCACACTTTCCCCTCAGCATCATAGGGGGCAGCTCCCTGTGAGCAGGAGCTTTGTCTGTCTCTCTCTCCTTCTGTAACTGAACCCTAGCTGAGGCAAACCTGATACACTGACGATAACTATTAGCTTAACTTTAACTATAAATCTTATAGTCCATTGACTGACAGCGGCCCTCCCAATATATTAAGATAGATAACCCAAACTTTTCATGGATTTTTCTTTTTTTTTATTGCTGCAAGTTCTTAGCAATAAAACTTACTTCCACTGCTTCTTCTTGGGTCAAGGAAGAAGGTGACCACTCTTTGACCCAATTAAAGACCTTGCCCAGGTTATTAGGAGATGCCAGTTTTGAAAATTTACATTTAGGAAGAAAATATAAATGCACCTTCTTAGAAGAAATGTATCATCAGTAATTTTCTGCTCTTTACTCCTGATTGCATGCGAGGTGTAGTTTCCACTGCTTGCTAGTTGCCCTCCAGACTATCATCTATGTATAGCTTCATCAATCACCAACTTGAATGATTTTGTTCATAAAATTTGCTTCCTAGCCTTATTTTATTTTTATTCATGTAGTTTTATGATTGTGCTCATTGCAACACATTTAGTTACTAAGGAGTTTATAAAGGAAACATTTTACAAGGTAAGGCCCCAATCATAATTACCAACTGCAATGTTCTCATCGTTGTTCTATGATCCATTACTTTTCTGTGGATCTCTCCTCATGGACCCCTGCACTGGAACTGCGGTGGGGAAATTTTAATGAGAGATGGGCTAGGTGACATTAAGAACGTTTTCAAAATCTTGGTATCTCACTTTCTTACTTCCTAAATTTAGAAGTAGGCCACTCTCCTACTGGGAGTGCATAGATTGGGGCAGAACTATTTCCATATGTATATTTAAGTTCTGATCTGCCAATAAAGTGTTTCTTTCTGACTTAGAAAAGTAAAAATAGAAACAAATTCATGTTCATTTGAATGAGGTATGCCACTTGTTTTCAAGCCAGCTTCTGCATTTCTTCTTAGCAGAAATCCTGACTCTTTGTCACTAATACATATTCCACTGATGTATGAATGATGTTGGAAATCTGCTTAAGATTAAGGCCCTCTCATTATTTGTTCTTTACTCCCCCTCTAGGTTCCTGGCTTTTTTCCTTTTTCCTTTTTTTTTTTTTTTCATGAACTATTGTATCTTTTATTAGTAGTTGTATCTTTTATATACAAAAAAATTGAATTTGAATATTAATCTTGTTTCCAAAAGAAATCTTAATGATTTATTTATTTATTGTACACTCTTTTTTTTTTTTCACTTTATTGTTTATTAACGTGTTTCAGGTGAATAGTTGTTACATCAGAAATAATGATCATACTTGACTTTTTATACCTAAAGTTTATTTCTTACTGTGTTTTGACAGTTGTCTAAAAAAACATTAATAGTGGTGATGTATTATTGTCCTGATTGTGAACTTTAAAGTTGATACTCCAAAGCTTTAGTACAGAATTTGCAACTACTAACATGATTTAAATTTATGTTTAAATTAACATAAGTTTAAATTATTCTTAAGCATCTATTAACTTATTTTGTTTTAGGTTTTTAGCTCTGTTGGTAAAGAATCCACCTGCAATACAGGAGACCCTGGTTCGATTCCTGGGTTGGGAAGATCGCCTGGGGAAGGGATAGGCTACCCACTCCAGTATTCTTGGGCTTCCCTTGTGGCTCAGCTGGTAAAGAATCTGCCTGCAATGCGGGAGACCTGAGTTTGATCCCTGGGTTGGGAAGAACCCCTGGAGAAGGGAAAGGTGACCCAATCCAGTGTTCTTGCCTGAGAAGACCGTGGACTGTATTCCACGGGGTTGCAAAGAGCTGGACATGACTGAGCCACTTTCACTTTCATTTCAGTTCATGATGTGTACTCATATGTTCATGGCATCCTTTCTTTCAACTATCAGTCTGATTTTTCCTCCGACACATTAATATAAGGCAATTGTACTCATTGGTTACTTTCAGAAAGCCTGTTATTTTCCAGAAATAACCCATATGTAATGATTCTTTGGCAATATGACAAATTCAGACGGATTATCTCAACCTTTGTTAGAGTGGAAATTCATATTTATATATACAAGGTTCTTCACTTGCTATGTTTTTGGTTTTTTTTTTTGATGACCTAGATGTTAATCCTCTGTTCCACAGTAACATCACCCACAGGAAAACTTGGAAATTATTCAAAGTCCAAACACTTCTCTCACTCCTTTCTCTAGATTATTATTTTTTTTTAATATAGAGTAAACTACTCATCTGCAGTTTTGCTTTTCTTGATTTCAGTTACCCAGGTGGTTAAAACCTTGTTCAGGAAATATTAAATGGAAAATCTAAGAAATAAACAATTCAAATATATTTAATTGTGAGTCATTCTCTGTAGTGCAATGAAATCCCACACCATCCAGCTTTATCCCAACGAGAACATGTATTATCACTTTGTCCTGCTTATCCCACCCTCACTGACTTAACTTTCTGGGTTATCATATCAATGGTCCTAAAAATCACACTAGGTGTCTTCAGGTAGCCCTTATTTAATAATGGCCCTCAAGTATGGTGATAATGATGGTGGTATTTCAGATATGCCAAAGGGAAGCCATAGGGTCCATCCTTTAGAAGATTGTTTCTGTCTTTTCCCTCATACTATTGTAATAGCAAAAGACACGCAAATTCTGAGTCCTCTAAAAGAAATGCTTTTCCCAGTTTCCAGGGCAATGGCAATTTCCCTGCAAATCAGATTTGATCCTGAGGATGAATAGAGGTATATAGGGCAGAGGAAGTTACAAGGAAGCAGGAGAAGTTTGCAGGCTGGCGTTGGCCTGCTTGGTGACCAGGTCTGCCTGTGCTGTGCAAGCTCTGAGTTCTTGTATTGAGGTCCAGGAAGTGGGAAGCACACGGTCATATTGTTGTGAATTTAGGAAGTTCATGAAGGAAGTGAAAAACCACAGATATATTCTGGACACACGGTAACAATAGAAGAATTTATTGTCAGGAATATGGAGGACAACCAAGTGAAATTTGCATTTGACACTATCTTCACATCAAATAGCAATAAAGGAAGCTCCATTACAGTAGAAAGAGCCTAAAGACAATGAAGGATTCTTTTGCACACTGGACAAGGGCTCCCTCAGAGCAGGAGTCCTGAGCATCCCGTCTGGGCTGTGACTCAGCCTCCTCACATGTGGCCAGTGCAGATGAAGGGCCTGACAGGGAAAGTGCACACGCCATCATCGTACCTCCAAAGGAGGCAGCGCTTGGCAACATCCACAAAACTAATACTCCCACTGTCACAATCAAGGAACACCCCGACCCTGCCCAGAGGTCTCTCTATGTACAGAGGCGTGGTGGGGGCGGTGGTCCAGAGTTGGTAATGGTCATCCTGCTTCGCACACACAAGGAGAAAGTTGTCCCTGTTGGACTTGTCCAGTATGCCGTCGTCCTTCCTTATCCAGGAATCCTTACAGACGCCTACAGCCCAGTCCCAAGAGCTGTCCACGAGCATCTCCCAGTACTGTTTGCCAGAGGTGAAGCTCTGGTCTCCCCATGCAGCAAAATATTTGGATGTTCCACCATCTAAAGATGCATGGAGGCTGCCATGTTCATAAGTCAGACGTCTTGCATCATCGAACAGCCTGATGTGCTGACTGCTTACTTCATTATTGAATGAAAAGGTAACTGTGGAGAGATGAGAGAAAATGTCAGTCAAAATCAGTGTTAAAAATCAAATTATCTACCAGAGAAGGTGGTCCACCTGGAGTCTCACTGGAAATACATTGTAAGATTGGAAGGGCAGTTCTGATTGGAAAGTATAGGATTTAAATATTGCTAACATATCTGCTGAAGAAAGAGCTAATTAAAATGTAAAAAAAAATTCCCACAAGTTCACAGATTATAAGTTAGGGGGAGGTCAAGGTAATTTCTGGCTGGGTGTAATATTGTATATTTATTATATCTAAAAGATTGGACTCCTGGACATCGATCACCTCCAAGACCATGACAGCATATCTTATCCCCACCTACCCTACCACTGTGCAAGGAAAAGAGCTGCATTGTAGAAAGGAAAATGGTGATCACTCTACCATTTCAGTTAAGTTAGCAAATGGACACTGAAGAAGTACAACCTAAGGATGGCTTCTTCAGAGTAGTTTCTTTGTAGGGCTTATCTGTCTTTGATCTGTGGTTCCAACCTGAGGCCTAGTCTTCCACTTCCTGCTAAGTCACCCTCCAGGGTGAGGTTTATCACGGAGCTCATTGTGGCCTCATCATCCAACCATTTGCTTCCTTTTGATTTCTGCATTTGATTTTTGAGGCTTATGCATTTTGTCAGATTATGTGAGTGGAAAAAGCACTTTATGTCTTCAGTTGCTAAGAACTTGTTAAGCAAAAATGTTTTTAGGACTTCCCTGGTGGCACAGTGGATAAGATGCTTCCTGCCAGTTTAGGGGACATTCCTAATCTGGGAAGATTCCACATGTTGTGGAGGAACTGAACCTGTGAATTACGACTACCGAGCCTGTGCTCTTGAGCCCAAGACCCACCACTACTGAGCCCACACGCTACACTTACTGAAGCTCACTCATCAGGGGTCTCTTGTGCTCTTGAGCCCAGGACACACCACTGCTGAGCCCACATGCTACACTTACTGAAGCTCACTCATCAGGGGTCTCTTGTGTTCTTGGGCCCAGGACCCACCACTACTGAGCCCACACGCTACAGTTACTGAAGCTCACTCATCAGGGGTCTCTTGTGCTCTGCAGCAAGAGAAGCTGCTGCAATGAGAAGGCCACCACTGTCGTGAAGGGGAACCTGGCTCATCACAGCTAGAGAAAGCCTGGGCAAAGCAACAAAGTCCCCGTGTGGTTAAAACTAAAGAAAGAAAATATTTTAAAAATAATATAAATAAAAAAGAAAAGAAAATGTATTCTTAAAAGATGTTTTAAAACTCTAACTTCATTTAAACTCTGAACTTTTAATATCCTGTTTTAATTACCAGTTTTCTAGAAGTCAGTGAGCAGCTGACATTGTATGTCATGATATTTCTAGGGCTCAAGAAGCCATTTTGGGAACATGTTACTTTTTTCATTATACAAATTTTTATGAAATTTAAAAATATTTGATGAGGCCTGAATCAAATCAGTATCTGCACCAGCCTGCATGTAATCTGTAAGGATGTTAGTGACTCTGTGACCACATATGTCTGCACCTGCCTGTTTGCAGGCTGTTCCCCTGCACGAGGTGAAAGCTAAGCAGGAAAAGACTCTGTGGACACCATCACTGAAGGAGCCTGCAGAATGGACGCACCATGGGTTGACACTCACCTCGGAAGCGGTGGAGCCAGTCCATCAGCCCGGACATGGGTCGCGCAGGGAGTTCAGGGACCAGGGGCTGAGGCACGTGCCGCTGTGCTGACTCACTCCTGTAAGAGGAAGATACGGGTCATCCTTCTGCTGCCCAGGGCTTTTAAACACAGCCTTTACGATAAGACAACATCCTTCAGCTCAGCATTCTTCATCTAAATCTCTTCTCCACCCTCATGGGATAGAATTGAGCTGTTTTTGGAAAATTACTCTCACTCTTCTTCTTGCCCTGATTCCAGCCCATTTCTCAGAGATAATTGCCTCTCTAACCTCAAATCCGGGAAAAACTAGTCTTTGCACGTCTAGCTGCTTGTGATTTTGAAATCTAAATCAGAAATTACTGACCTTTAAAAAATTTTTGCACTGAGCTGGATAATACCTCCCTCTGCCACAGGAACAAAAAGGCTAACTTCCTTTTGAGCAAGAAATCATACTCAGCAAAACAGGTGTAGACACATGTACACAAGCAATCTAGCATTATCTAGGTAAGTCACGTCATCGCTTTGTTAAGTGCTGCTGTATCTCTGGCAGAGCCCACAGGTGCCCTCATCAGCATCAAAAACTTACCATTTCAGTTTGTCTTCCAATTCCTGTCAAGAAAAAAAAAAGACAAGTTAGACCTTATATATAGGCAACCATGATTTGGGTTGGCAAAACTTCAGCGGAGTTCAAATCATCACCATCAGAAACAGTCTGAGACATCTGTTTTCCTTTTCTTTCTGAAAACAAAAACAAAAACCTTTGGGACAACATATTTTATATGGATGGAATGTATTTCTTGATGAGTTAATAAAACGAAAGGTGAAACAGAGAAAGGACAAGAGTACTGGTGATTCACCCTCCACTCTCTGCACAATGATCTTTCCTGCGGCTTTTCCCCAGAGTGTAATAAGCTCCAAACTAATGTTTAGTGAGACCTGGTATATCCCAATAGGAAGTGGAAATACACACACACACACACACATACACACATATACATGTATGTGTGTTTGTATATATGTATATACATACACATATGCACTTTGCCCAAATGTCTCCCATTACACATTTGGAGACCAAAAAATGGAATGAGTACATAAGCTGTTCCTTTCTGGTTTTAACAGAGGCAAGTTACAAAAGGAGATTTTGAAAAGGGAATATTCCCTGAGGAATGTCTAGGATCAGAATATTGTAAAGCTTGCTCAGTCATGAGTTGCATGAGTTGTACTTTATCTATAATATTTCCAAGTAGGAGAGAATCCCATCTTAGTCTCAGGGGATGAAGAAATTTACTATGTCAGGGAAGTCAAAGGTGTGAACTTCAGGTAATGTATTTTCAAACAGATCCTCAGTTCTTACCTGGAGCAGCTCCACATCTGGTTTAGAGCACATTTGAATGAGCTCCTTGTGTATTTCTTGGAGCTCTCTCTTCTTTCTGATTATTTCCTCTTGCCTTCTTCTGAGTTGATTGCATATGTTTTGGCCTTCTTTTATAACACTCTCTACATAGTAATCTTCTTCCTCTGGGAGAAATGGGGGTGCCATCTGATAAGTTCTCCTAACCATGTCTCCATGTCGATACACATAAAACTGTTGAGAGATGAATTTCATCATTTAGTTTGCTCTGATTCATATTCTATCCCAAGAAGCTACATCCATGCTAAATGCATGCCCTCTCTCATCTCAGAAGTCAAGTTCATTCCTCTTTCCTTACTTTGTTTTCATTCTTTTTAATTGATCAGAAACCAAACCCACCCTTTCCTCAAACAACTTTCATCTAATTCAGGAGTTCCTGAAACACTTGGAGAAAATCTTTTCGTGAATCATTTCTTTCATATGCCTCCTGTTAAATGTGAAAGAGCTCATGTAAGCGATTGAAATTTATGGGTGATTCATGTGTCATATGAAATATCCTCATTACAATGCTAATAAGTAAGCTTGTGTTTCACCTAGTATCTCCTGGCTTTCTCTCTTAGCAGCCATGCTACACAATACTTTCAGTGTTGGTAATCTCAGGAAACATCTTCCTAAAAATTATTGCCTGCCCTCAAACAGTTGTCCAGCCTCAATCATTTATTTCTAGTGTTCTTTTCTCTATGAATCAGTTTTCTTCCTCCCTGTAAGTTCACAAGCTTCTTCCCATACTGTTTGGAAGATCATTTCTCTTCATTCCATTTCATATTCCTCCTGGTATTGAATGATTCATTCTCTCATGCTCCAACTCATTCTCCTTATTCCTTTCCCCCTGAGTTGTTTAACATGTCACATTTTCTCCAACTTGAACCAATATCACTCTCTAGCCAGAGAGCAATCACTCTTCACCATGATGGGCACACTCCTTAAACTGTTAAGGAGTTAACTGTTCCTGTTTGCTTTGCATCACCTGGGCTCATGTACTAATCAGATTAGTACTAGCCATAGTGCTTTGTACTAACCACAGTACTTTGTGGTTCCCAATGACATGCCTTTTACTTTCTGGAATGTATGACTGACAGAAATCTGTGCCTGAAATAACCCATGGATTTTAAAACATTTACTTGAACTTCAGAACTGGAATTGATCTTAAACTTGAGAAATTTTCCTTGAGATACTGAATCATGTCTATATAATCATCCACATCACACCATAAACCTCCACCTTAGAACTTTCTTCTAATGGGTCTTTTGTTTTAGTTATTGATCCACTGGATTCTAAAGAGCTCGAGAGGCATGAAAATGTTGGTTGAATGGTGATAAGATTTTTTCTGACGGTGTTCAACTCCCTCTCTGAATTTCACTATACATGGTAATTTCAGCTCACATTATTAATGACAAGTGTCTGACTGTCTGCCTCAATCTGTTTTTTTCAGAGAAATATGTTCTTCTACTTACCATCCAAGGGTCAGTTCCTCTGCCATTTTTCTTGAGATTTCTTTCAGTTTCTCGAATCTTTTCCCATAAAGACCTCATTTGGTTTGCCAACTTTTCCTGTAAAAGAAGTACAAATTTTAGTATAAGAAAAGCAAATACATTGGAGATTCAGAGCCCAAAGATTGGGATGTACTGATGATTATTAGATAAAAGTCCTTGAGGGAGACACTGACAGACCATGGCAGGTGACCAGGTGTCCCTATTTTTCCTCACTCATGATCTGTTTTATGAAATTCTACACTAAAAATCCACACATCATTAGGTAATTATCTGCCAAAGGTATGACTAATTTTCAGCTGCTGTGGCAACTTACATCAAAATTTGAATATACTTATGTTTATCTTCTGTAAAATCTAATGTACTGACTATATCTTCCTTCTTGTCTAGGATTAGAAAACCTGTATTCAATGAAAAGTATTTTGGCACTTGTTGATTTTACAGTCAGTTTCTTTCTTAAAATGAAGGTCCTACAGTGTCATTAGCATAATAATACATCACTCAAATAATTTCAGTTAGCCTCATCAGCCAGCCATTGTATACAAGTTCCACAAAGCAGGTATACTGCTCTATGTTCTTCACCACTTTACTATTGTAAACTAGATCTGTTCGTGGCACTCAGTAAAAGTGAAAGTTGCTCAGTTATGTCCAACTCTTTGTGACTCCATGGACTGTATAGTCCATGGAATTCTCTAGGCCAGAATACTGGAGTGGGTAGCCTTTCCATTCTCCAAAGGATCTTCTGAACCGAGGGATCAAACCCAGGTCTCCTGCATTGCAGGTGGATTCTTTACCAAGTCAGTAAAGAGAGGATTTAAGCATCATCATTTTAGTCTCTTAGCTGTACCACCCCCAAGCTTCCTACATGTCTCAGAGGCATCACTCACCCAGGATTCCTCAGCAGCCTCTTCAGCGGGACAATGTCTGTGAGTCTTGTGCTCCTGACCTTGAGAGCAGACCAAACAGAGCAAGCTCTTGTCAGCTTCACAGAAGATTGTCTTTGTCTGCTTGTGGGTCCCACACAGCTGTTCCTCACACTTCAGGAATTGCCTGAGGTTGGCTTTTCTAACAGTGGACACCAGATTCTTCAGAAGAAAATTAGTTTTGAAGTTTGTCTGTTCTGATCGTTGTCTGCACACCGGACAACTGGCAGGGACTTCGGCTTGTTCCCAAAAAAGACAGAGACAGGACCTACAGAAGCTGTGTCCACAGCCTATGGTGACTGGGTCTAGAAGGAAATTCAGGCAGACGAGGCAGGTGAGATCCTTCTGGAAGGCTTCTGGGATTTCTGAGTCCATTTTCCTGAGGGAAGAACATCAGTTTATTCCTCTATCCCCAGGACAAAAAGGGAACAAACAAAATTAGACTTGGGTTGTGACTAAATAATGCACTGCTTAAGGAGCAGAAGAATCTGGATTTTTCATTGGATGCAAATGGAAAACAGAAACACAAAGAGAGCTTTCAAGAGCTGCAGAAAATTTTCTCAGTGGCCTCACCAACACTACCTATTTTCTGGCCTGTTTCCCTTCTAACTACTGGAGAAGCTCAGTTTTGCTGAGGTCTTGTTTTCCTCTAGAGAGCACGAGCTTCAGGAGCTTGACCGAATTGACGGCTGTACATGGTGGGTCCTGATTTCTGCAAACAGTCACGATTCTCTATGCCAGCCATTGATTTGGTGTGAGGCAGTTGATTAACCTTGTGTTTTTATTATTTCATGTAATTATCATGCATTTTCTTTAGATGTCCTTTTTTTTTTTTTAATCTCAATCTGCATTTGTATCCAAATTTTTTTTTTCTTCTTAAAGCACTTTGAGTACATTCAGAGTCAATAAAGAGGAAACTAAATCTTGGCAAATTGTAACTTATCCAACCAGTGTCACTTTTCTGACTGCTCAATCATTCCCTAGCTTCTTTAAGATTTCTGTCAAAAATGTATATTTTTGGAGGGATGATAGTTACCTCACTTTAGCAATATTTTCAGCAATTCATTGTGTGCACTCTCAATAGTGTAGAGTATTATCTCCCTGGTGTATACAGACACACTCCACTTTTCGGGTAAGTGGTGATAGGTACTACATACTGAATCAAATAGTCTTAAATATTTTTAGACGCTACATCAAACACAAAACATATCAGTCAGCCACTTTCTGAGTCCTTAAAATGCATGGGGACAACTAAGAAAGAAATGCAATCACAGAAGTAAAATGCATCCCCCTAATCATTCCACAGTTCATGCTAAGACAAGCTAACAAAACCAGAACAGGATCATTTCACTAAGTTAGTAAACAGGGTTGTTACATTGAAAAAAATCTCATTTTACCAATAAATTAAAATTAGGGAATTTCATTTGTTTTCCCTCAGGAGAGTCACAGAAGCTGTTCTGTGGTGAAATGTGTACTCACCTAAGGAGCTGTAGAAACAGTCTACCCTGGAGAATAATATGAAGTTGGTTCAGGGGTCAAGAGTTCCAAGTGTGGCTTTCAGAAGTCTCAAGATGCAGGTGAACTCCAAACACTCCCTCTCAGTTCTGGAGAAGACTGACTTTGCCTCCTGGAGTCTCCTTATATTGTGTCTCTGAACCCCACCCATTTGTTCAAGTGATTACATTTCACCAGTCCTCCAATGGGGTTAATATGGATGATTAGATTTCCTGAAACAAGATTTCTTTAACAAATTGGCTTATCTTCAAAAACATATCTGCAAACATCCTCTCATCAAGAGTCACTGATTGTATCACAAACCCAACCTGTGCCTCTGTCAATAATTTTTATTTTTAATTTACCAGACAAGTTGGAAAGATTCTTTCATCTCTATAGAGTTTAGCAAATGTCTTGAAAAACTTGGGAACTTGTTTTCTGAGGTTTCACTAAGTATATTCTGTCATGGAAGAAGAACTTTACCGTATTGATTCATTGAATTTTGGATTGTAAAAAAGCACTTCAACATAAGAATTCCTCTGGTCACCACTTTAGAATGGAAATTTCTCTGCCCCATATCCTCACAGAGATCAAGCCTCCCAGTGCCCCCCAGCAACAAACAGGCCAGGAAACTCCCTGCCTCATGGGAGCCAGTAGAGAGCCCCAGCTCAGACACCCCTTTGGGTCAGGTTCATGAATACGTTACTCTCAGTCAAAACAGAAACAACAGTGACCATTTTGGAAATATTAAGCCAAAAAATATTTTGAAGAAGTCACACATTTCCTTACCTTTCTTCCCTGACATATTTTCCACTGAACAATCAGTTTGAGAACACAGAATTTTTTAAAGGAGTAGGAATCTTGACCCTGTCTTTAAGTCTTTTAAGACACATGTACCGTTTGTGTACATTTCAAGTGACTGATGCTCCTAAGTGCTTATGAACAAGCTTTTTTAAAATGACAGTATGTTGCAAAGGCACAACCATTCTTTGCTGGGGCAGGTTCTTGTTAACATCAACCCCAAGGGATTTATATTCCAAGTCTTAACCAATTTCCTTACCACTCTCCTTTCCTAAGTGAAATATGCCAATATAGGATAATTGCTACAATAGTATGATTTGTCATAGTCATGAAGTCTTTTTAGGAATGCTGGCATGATAGTGCTTTTATTTCCCTATGTTTCTGTATTTTACAAAATAATGACAAAAGTGAGGTCACCAGACCCAAGTATAATGTTTCCTCTTGTGGAGACACTGGTGAACTGGATCACCTCAGAGGAAGAGCTTGAAGATGGGACTAGCCCAGAGCTTCCTGTAGAGGAGGACACTGGGCCTGTAAGTGTGTGTTTATTAAAAGTCTGCCCGTCAAGCAACAGTGAGAAGATGAATTAGTGTAAGCTCTCTAGTTTAAAATCAGGGTAAGATTCTTGCATGCAAACTGCCTTCATGATAGTCTTAGCTTACTGTAGTGCCTGAGTGAATAATCACAGAAGATGTGTGCATGCTACAATATGGCTGCTACTCTCACTCCCCTCTTTGTTGTCTAGCCCTGCCCACCCGCATGTCACAGAGCCATTGTGAGGTTCTGTGACACAAAACTTATCAAATACAAACGTAAATCTACCTACTTCATTGTAAGTTTATTATGCAAGACCACCCACAAAGTAAATGGTCTAGATATACATTCTGAAACTCAATAAAACGATCATGTTACTACACTTTTCGGATTGAAAAATTAAGAAGGCAAAATTTTGTCTTCTAAGTTTACTCTCTGTGAGCTTGAGCGATGTCAAGGAATTTTTTTTTAGGGAATTTCTATAATTTTACCTCAGTCAGTATTACTTGTCTTGCAGTGTTTTTGTTTTGTTTAATGTGGAATCAGTTATTTTAAAATATTAATAAAATCTATTATTTTTAAAGAATAATATTAGTTCTGCTTCATTGACTATGCCAAAATGTTTGACTGTGTGGATCACAAAAAAAAAAAAAAAAAAATGTGGAAAATTCTTAAAGAGATGAGAATA
This sequence comes from Cervus elaphus, assembly GCF_910594005.1. NCBI lineage: Eukaryota > Metazoa > Chordata > Mammalia > Artiodactyla > Cervidae > Cervus > Cervus elaphus. The sequence continues at coordinate 43,880,965 of NC_057816.1, forward strand.
CCAGACGACTTTCCTTGCCTCCTGAGAAACGTGTATGCAGGTCAAGAAGCAACAGTTAGAACTGGATGTAGAATGATGGACTGGCTCCAAATTGGGAAAGGATTATGTAAAGGCTGTATGCTGTCACTCTGTTTATTTAACTTAAATGTGCAGTTCATCATGTGAAATGCTGGGTTGGATGAAGCACAAGCTGGAATCAATATTGCTGGGGGAAATATCAATAACCTCAGATATTCAGATGACAGCACCCTTATGGCAGAAAGTGAAGAAGAACTAAAGAGTTTCTTGTTGAAAGTGAAAGAGAGTGAAAAACTGGCTTGAAACTCAACATTCCAAAAATAAAGATCATGGTTTCCCATTACTTCATGGCAGATAGTTGGGGGAAATGTGGAAATAGTGATGGACTATTTTCTTGGGCTCCAAAATCAGTGCAGATGGTGACTGCAGCCATGAACTTAAAAGATGCTTGCTCCTTGGAAGAAAAGCTATAAAAACCTAGATATTGCATTAAAAAGCAGAGACATCACATTGCTGACAAAGATCTGTATAGTCAAAGCTATGGTTTTTCCAGTAGTCATGTGCGGATGTGAGAGTTTAACCACAAAGAAGGCAGAGCGCCCAAGAATTGATGCCATCAAACTGCAATGCTGCAGTAGACTCTAAGAATCCCTTGGACTGCAAGGAGATCAAACCAGTCCCTCCTAAAGGAAATCAACCCTGAATATTCACTGAAAGGACTGATGCTGAAGTTCCAGTACTTTGGCCACCTGAAGAGTTGACTCTTTGGAAAAGACCAATGCTGGGACAAATTGAAGTCCAAAGGAGTAGGCTGTGCCAGAGGGTGAGTTGGTTAGCTAGCATCTCTGATTTAATGGTCATAAATTTAAGTAAACTCTGGGAAACAGTGGAGGACAAAGCAGCCTGGCATGCGGCAGTCCATGAGGTTGCAAAGAATTGGAAATGATTTAGTGACTGAACAAAAATCACAAATGTATTGGAAGAAATCAAAAGGAGTAATTGGAAAAGATATAAGCACCCTAGTATTCATTGTAGTAAATATGATCTCTTGTGTCTCTTTCTCAGGATTTAGGCTGGGTTTTTTTTCCCCCAATCTACAGAGGTATGTAGGAGGCCTTACAAAAAGCTGAGAAAAGAAGAAAAGCTAAAGGCAAAGGCAAAAAGATATGACACTAAAAGATGAATTCACCAGGTCAGTAGGAGCCCAATATGCTACTGGAGAAAAGTGAAGAGATAACCCCAGAAAGAATGAAGAGATGGAGCCAAAGCAAAAACAGTGTCCAGTTGTGGATGTGACTGGAGATGGAAGTAAAGCCTGATGCTGTAAAGAACAATATTGCATAGGAACCTGCCATGTTAGCTCCATGAATCAAGGTAAATTAGAAGTGGTCAAAGAGGACATGACAAGAGTGAACATTGACATTTTAAGAATCAGTGAACTAAAATGGACTGAAATGGGTGAATTTAACTCAGATGACCATTATATCTACTACAATGGGCAAGAATCCCTTAGAAGAAATAGAGTAGCCCTCCTAGTCAACAAAAGAGCCTGAAATGCAGTTTTTGGGTGGAATCTCAAAAATGACAGTATGATCTCTGTTCATTTCCAAGGCAAACCTTTCAGTGTCACAGTAATCCAAGTCTATGCCCTAACCAGTTATGATGAAGAAGCTGAAGTTGAACAGTTCTATGAAGACCTATAAGACCTTCTAGAACTAAAACAAAACAAAACAAAAAATGTCCTTTTCACTATAGGGGACTGGAATGCAAAAGAAGGAAGTCAAGAGATACCTGTAGTAACAGGCAAGTTTGGTGTTGCAGTACAAAATGAAGCAGGGCAAAGGCTAACAGAATTCTGCCAAGAGAACGCACTGGTCATAGCAAACACCCTCTTCCAACAACAAAAGAGAAGACTACACATGGACATCTTCAGATGGTCAATACTGGAATCATGATTCAATACTGAAATCAGATAGATAAATTGTTTGCAGCCAAAGATGGAGAAGCTCTCTACAGTCAGCAAAAACAAGCCAAGTTGACTGTGTCTCAGAGCATGGACTCCTTATTGCCAAATTCAGACTTAAATTGAAGAAAGTAGGGAAAACCACTAGCCACTCAGGTATGACCTAAATAAAATCTCTTATTATATACTGGAACTGATGCATAAATTCAAGGGATTAGATCTGATAGACAGAGTTGCTGAAGAACTATGGATGGAAGCTTGTGACATTGTATAGGAGGCAGTGATCAAGACCATCCCCAAGGAAAAAGGCAAAAAGGAAAAATGGCTGTCTGAGGAGGGCTTACAAATAGCTGTGAAAAGAAGAGAAATGAAAAGAAAAGGGTCGGGGGAGCTAAGATGGCAGAGGAATAGGACGGGGAGATCACTTTCTCCCCTACAAATTCATCAAAAGAATATTTGAACGCTGAACAAACTGCACAAAACAACTTTTGATCACCAGCAGAGGACATCAGGTGCCCAGAAAAGCAGGCCATTGTCTTTGAAAGGAGGTAGGACAAAATATAAAAGATAAAAAGAGAGACAAAAGAGCTAGGGGCGGAGACCTGTCCCGGGAAGGGAGTGGTAATAGAGAAAGTTTCCAAACACTAGGAAATCCTGTCACTGGCGGGTCTGGGGGAAGTTTTCGAATCTCGGAGGGCAACCTAACTGGGAGCAAAAATAAATAAAACCCACAGATTACATGCCTAAAAGCAACTCCCAGCAGAAAAGTACACCAGACGCTCGCATCCGCCACCAGCAAGTGGGGGTTGAACAGAGAGGAGTGGGCGGCATTGCTTAGGAACAAAGGAAGGACTGAGCAATTCCAGAGAGGAGCCAGCCGGCTACGGACTGGCCCATCCCCTGCCAGAGGCAGGAGGCAGGGGGGAGGGGAAAGGGGCAAACTCAGCCAGAGACGGCACCCCTACCAAACTGCAAACAGGCTCCCAGTTTCTAACCAAAGACTTCCTGAGATTCTGGATGGTTGACATTTGCCAGCAGGGTCGTGGCTAGAGATCAGCTCCCCAGAACAGACACAAGGCGCACCGGACAGAAGCGGGCAGAAACTGAGACTGGGACCGCGGAGGGGATAAGGCGCACCGCACCCGGGGAGAGTGCGCTCGTCAAGCTCCTGGCTGCCTGAGCTGCTCGGGCCGAACTGAGTCTGTGCTTTTGTGGAGTACCCGAAAACTGGAACCGCACGCAACTCAGGGCTCGCTCCCTATAGAGCAGCCTGGAGCCTGAGCAGTGTAGCACATGCGCTGTGAGCTGGGGCAAACCCAGTGTGGCTGGAACACTCTGAGTGCTCCCCACACACGCCAGTGACATTTGTCTGCAGCGCCCCTCCCTCCCTGCCGCACGACTGAACAAGCGAACCTAAACAAGAGACCACCTCCGCCGGCCTGTGTCAGGGCGGGAATTAGACACGGAAGAGACCAGCAAACAGAAGCCAAATAAACGAAGGGAACCGCTTCAGAAGTGACAGGGGCAACAGATTAAAATCCCTGTAGTTAACACCAATTACACCGGAAGGGGCCTATAGATATCGAGAAGTGTAAGCTGGAACAAGGAGATATCTGACACTGAACCGAACCCACACTGCCCGGAACAGCTCCAGAGAAATTCCTAGATGTATTTTTACTTTTTTTTTTTAATTAAAATTTTTTTTCTTTTTTTCTTTTCTTAATTTTTTCTTCTTTAATTTTCTTTTAAAATTCCCTATTACTCTGCTATTAATCCTCAATTTTCATTTTCATATATTTTTACTATTTTTTAATTAATTTTTTTCTTTTTTTCTTTTTCTTTCTTTTATTTTCTTTTGAATTCCTCTATTGCTCCTCTATTACTCCTTAATTTTTATTTTAATTCTGATATATTTTTATTATATTTTTAATTTAAAAAATTTCTTTTTTCTTTTTCTTTCCTTTAAAGTCCTCTATTACTCCTCTACTACTCCTTAATTTTCATTTTGATTTCACTATAACCTTGCAAAAAAGGACCCTATTCTTAAAGTGAACTTCATATATATTTCTCAAATTTTCTGTGTTTTGTTTTTAATATTGTATTTTTAAGAGTCTAACCTCTACTCTAGATTTTTAATCTTTGTTTTTCAGTATTTGATATCAATTTTGGACATTTAAGAATCCAATATTCAGTACCCATTTTTACTCAGGAGTGTGATGATTACTCTTTCCCCCTTTTGACTCACCTTTTTCTCCCCCAGATAACCTCTATTTCCTCCCTCCCCCTTCTCTTCTCAATCCAATTCTGTGAATCTCTGTGGGTGTTCTGGGCTACAGAGAACACTTAGGGGACAGAGTACTGCCTAGATCTGTCTGTCTCCTCTTGAGTCCCCCCTTTTCTCCTCCTGCTCATCTCTATCTCCCTCCTCCCTCTCCTCTCCTTCATGTAACTGTGAACCTCTCTGGGTGTCCCTCACTGTGGAGAATCCTTTCATCATTAACCTAGTAGTTTTATTATCAGTGCTGTATAGTTGGAGAAGCCTTGAGGCTACTGGAAGAATAAGACCGAAAGCCAGAGGCAGGAGACTTAAGCCCAAAACCTGAGAACACCAGAAAACTCCTGACTACAGGGAACATTAAGTAATAAAGGATCATCCAAAAGCCTTCATACCTACACTGAAACCAACCACTACTCAAGAGCCAATAAGTTCCAGAGCAAGACACACCACCCAAATTCACCAACAACGCAAATAACGAAATAATGTCTAAGAAAAATGGGGAAGTTTAAGTTGGATATAATTTATATTTTGGAAAAAAATAGAGTAATATTTTATATTCACAAGGGAATTGTGTGGTTTTAATTTTCTCTGTATTATAATTGAATTTATTATTCATTGTACAAAGAATATTTATTATTTCTAAAATCAGAAGGAATTGATATAAAAGACTAAGACCATCTTAGACCAAATGACTGTAAGGCTATTAGATCAATCTCAAGTAACTCAACACAAGAGATCTGTCAACATGATTATCCAGAACATCCTTTTTGAAGCTTTCTGTATTCATTGCTGGATTTCAATCAAATTTTTGGACCTTTGAAAATGTGATAGGTGGAGAAAACATCTCAATAAATATCCACGTGATAGCAAAGTGCCACCTACATGCTCCATGGTATAAAATAAAAGGGACACAAAAAAATCTTTCTAATGCAAACTGAAATAATGTCCTGTGTGAGTCCTGAAATAAAGCATCAAGGTTAGTGAGCATGTGCATGCTCAGTTGTGTCTGACTCTGTGAGCCCATGGACTGTGGTTGGCCAGGCTCCTATGCCTATGGGATTTCCCAGGCAAGAATACTGGAGTGGGTTGCCATTTCCTTCTCCAGGGGATCTTCCTGACCCAGGGATCAAATACGTGTCTCCCACATGACCTGCGTTGGTAGGCAGATTCTTTACCACTGAGCCTCCTGGCAATCCCCAATGTATAAAGAGGTTGAACTAAATCAGACTTCACAGAATTCATAATATGTTTGCCATTTTTTTTTCTTTTACTATGTGATTGAAGGTGTTTCTATATGCCGTAGAGATAGTAATAACCTTTGTTCCTCATAGAAGATTCAGTCTGAACTCCCTTTGTGGTTTGTGCTCTGTCTTTCCTTGGACAAGGGAAAATTAAACAACTCATAGAATAGAGAGACTTTCTCTCTCAGGATATGGAAATCCCACTATGGACTTGAATTTTCTCTTTCTCCCTTGGATAACTTTGAGTCAGAAAATTATCATCCATTGTATGAGCATTTCTGAGGATGATGGAAGTGGGAAGTTTTGAGATGACCATTCCTGAATTTTTCTTTAAAAAAAAAAAAAAAAAAAACGTGTCTAGTAAAAGATATAAGTGGTACTACAGAAAAGTATTGAATCAAAAATAGTATATAAAGGCTTCAGCTTCCCAGTTTGAACTCCTGCAGCCCAGAATTCCAGGCCACCGCAGCGGGAGGGAGAGCAGAAAGCGGTCCTCAGGCCTCTCTGACCTGCAGGGCTAGAGACAAGCAGCCCCAACCCCGACTCAGGGTCAAGGCTTCCCCCTGGAGACGGGCGTTTGGAGTCCTGGGGAGACCTTAGACTCTGTCCTTTCTCTGGCATCCCCGCTGATGGAGCCACCTCCTTCCACAGAGACCTGCCTTCCCGAGAGCAGCGTGTCTTTCAGGAGAACCGGGTCTGCCGGGGTCTGAGCCCGGGCGGTCCTGGCAGTCAGTGGGCTCCGGCCCTGCCGCTGAGGGACCTGCGCGAAGGGGGGCGCAGGGCTGGAGGTGCTTGGACACCCGCTCCAGGAGCTGCGAGGGACGCCAAGTTCCCACGGCCGCAGGGCTCAGATCCCACCTTTCTGGGAAGGATCTTGGCTTCTGTCCACCCAGGAGTCCACAGGCCCAGTAGGGAGTCAGGAGGACGTGCGTGGCGATGGGAGAACGGCCGTATTCCCGGATCTTAAACGGGCTGCTCCAGGAAACCCCAAGATCTTTTGTCTGCAAGTGCCTGGCGGGGCCCAGGAGTCGGGCCGTCCTGAGGATACTGTGTCCCGATGGAGGTGGCCCGAGTGTCAGAAAGGAACTCAGATGCGCGGGCACCACATGCGGGTCTTGGCGAGAGTCACTGCCGCAAAGAGGGGTGCTGGACCATTGAGCTGGAGGGGTTTCCCGGAACTTCTGTAACCGGGACTTCTCGGGCTCTTTTGTGGAGCCCTGTTGGTCCCTGAACAACGAAGGCTCTGTGTACCCCGTCTGCAGATCCCACACCTGTTCCAGGGCATGGCCCTAAGGGGTATTCTTTGTCCAGTGTGACATGGGAAGAAAAGCCCCTGCGTCAGAGAAAGAAAAACAAACATATGATATTGATCATATATGAAATCCAAACTAACGGTACCAATGAGGTTACTGACAAAACTGAGACACAGATGAAGAAAACTACTGAAGGTTACCAGGCCCTAAGAAACAGGCGGGGGATGGGAGGGATAAAGTGGAGACGTGGATTATCATATATCCACTACTAGTCATAAAATAGACAATAAGTGAGGATTTACTGTATAGCACAGGGAATTCTGTTCTACACTCTGCAATGACCTATATGGGAAAATAATCTTAACAAAAGAGTGGATACGTGTCTTCATATGATTGATTCACCATGCTGTACAAGAGAAACTAACATAACATTGAAAATCAAGGGTATTTCAATAAAAGTTTAAAATAAATAAATTTTCCTGTCTAATGTCCTTCCCTGAGTGAAGGGCCATGGCCCATCATTGATTAAGTAGAAAAAGGTTTTTAGGTCAGTCATAATAAAGAAAACTTTTAGAGTTAGTTGCCCAAAACAGAAAATATCATATTTTTTTCACAAATTATCTATGATTTTTTAGTCAATATTGCAGTGTATAACACTATGACATAGTCATTAACTCCAAACCTAGCATCAATATTTCCACCATGCATACATATTGAATAATAGAACGAGAGGGTATGAGGTCATATGCAAGGAGTGAGGAAAGGGACAGAGTCTTAGAGAATGACAAACAGCTATTGTGTGTGGAGTTATAGACATAAAGACAAAAAACTATTGTGTATAACCTAAAAAATCCAACAAAATAAAAAATCTTCAGAAGGAAAAATTTGATGCAGAACTCAATGAAAAGAATAAAATTTGAGAGAATTTTAGTTCAGATGAGATTGAGAATACATATCAGAGGCTATCTCAGAACAGTAAGTGGTATTTAAGGGGAGATTGAGTGTCCTGGGTTGTAATCGGAATCTGAAGGACTCCTATTTCTGAAGAAATATCACCAAACGAATGCAGGCAAATTCAGACAGACAAGTAAATCTAGTGGGTGAAGAATCTAAATGGGTCGATGCAATTAGGACTATCCTATTGCTCATAGAATGGAGATATGAAATCCATATTTGGGAGTTCAATTATTTTCAAACAACAACTTCAAGGATAACAAGTGTAAACTCCTGGAAAGGGGTTTTACCAGATACTGCATTGTGGCAATTGGTTTAAATAGGTTTCCAAGGTTTGACTTCAATCACTGGTATCTGGATGTACTTATAATTTTACAAAAATCTAATCATGATCACCTATATATTTTCAGAGGGTTGATAACCCTATCACTTGGAGGAGATAGGCATCATGTTTGGAGAAGGTATAAAACATCCAGCAAGGAGCCACGCTCATTCTTCTCCAGAGCCCAGAGCTGTGGTATGTGGAGTTGGCTGGGCTGTGGAGACTTCTGAAAGTCTCTGCCACCAAGAGGAAGTACCTAACCCTGAACTGAACAGAGTTACGTACTGAACGAGTAGAACATTTCATTACCTGCACCCAAAGGCGGGTTCTGCTCAAAGTACAGTGAAATTCTGCTATGTTCAGTTAAAAATGAAACTTTAATGGCCGTCCTGGACACAGAGCTGCCTTTACTTTTCTATCAGTACTATCTATATTTGAGAGCTGCGTCAAGCACTTATTCCATGTGGGATTTGTAGACAAGTAACTCCTTTTACCCACACTATGCTAAGTAACCTCCTTATAAAATGTGGGCAAAAATGAAAAATTAGTAAATATTGTTGAGAAGATTAAAATAGCTAATCCATATAAAAGGAGTTAATCCAATGCCTATAAATACTAAGCAACACACATTTCTCCTATTATTATTTTAATAGTACCACAGTCTTTTATGTTATCCATCTAGAAATGATTATAATCATAATGAATTCTTGGCCAGTTTCCATTCCACTGATTATCATTTACTGATTATTGTAGATTGAACATTCACAGTCCAAAATATGACATGCTCTGATAATATGAACTGACTGCAGTTCATATTGCTTTCCTTAACTAGAAGTCCATTTGTTTCCTTTCTGTCGTAAAAGGAGGAGTTTTATTATTTAAGTTGGAAGGAAACACTGAACTGTTTATAGTTTTTCAACATCTGAGTTAAAGCCAGCAATGATTATATTGTTTACATTATTTGTAAAAAAAAAAAAAAAAAAGATCATTTGCTTTGGACAACCACATCTGTCCCTTTGAAGGCTGAGGCGTGGAGAACACTGCTGTGGAGACTGTGTGTTAGTGTGAGTTCCAGTCAGGGACTCATGGAGATCAACAGATGGACAGACAGTTTCCACATGTGCTTCCGTACCAATCAGCTAAAAGTAACTCTGGAGTCATCCTAACACTTACCCTCTGGTCTAATCTCTAAGGGACTTCCAGTGGTAAGAATTTGCCTGCCAACGCAGGAGACCTGGGTTTGATCCCTAGGTTGGGAAGATCCCCTGGAGAAGGAAATGACAACCCTCTCCAGGATTCTTGCCTGCGAAATCCCATGGACAGAACAGTCTGACAGCTTACAGTCCATGGGGTCATAAAGAGTCAGACACTGCTGAGCACACACTCTAATCTTTAAGCTTTTCCATGGATGAATAATTTTGTTGTGATTGAGATAATGGTTTATTTTAAACAAAAAAATTGCTAGGGACTCTCATCAAATTTCATCTTTTGTATAATAACATGAACCCAATCTGTCTGTAATGCCATTTCTAGATTTGTTCTGGGGGGTAAGCAAATAGCGAAATTAGAGTTCAAGACAGGACTGTGCTAAAGGCTTTGTTTCCCCTGATCCAGGCAGAATAAACACGTTTTCTCTTGCCCGCTCTTATTTGTCTCTTTAATGTTTAGAAACATGGATTCAGACACCCTGGAAACCTTCCAGCAGGAACTCACCTGCTCCATCTGCGTGAACTGCTTCCTGGACCCCATCACCATAGACTGTGGGCACAGCTTCTGCCGTCCCTGTCTGAGCCTTTGCTGGGAAGAAGGCCAGACTCCAAGGAGCTGCCCTGAGTGCAGGGGAATAGCAGAGAGGCCCCATTTCAAAACCAATATTGCCCTCAAGAGGCTGGCTTCCCTTGCCAGACAGGCCAGAGCTGACCACAACCACCGCTCTGAGGAGCAGATCTGTGAGACACACCAGGAAGCCAGAGGCCTCTTCTGTGAGGCTGCCCAGACCCTGCTCTGCGGGCCCTGCTCTGAACGCCCCGAGCACGCAGCTCACAGCCACAGTCCCATACACGGGGCTGCTGAGGAGTCCCGGGTAGGTGATGCCTCTAGAGCAGTTTGGGATCTAGAGGCTCCTAAGTCAGAGAGGAAGATGAGCAGGCTATGATGGTGACGGGATGGAGACAGTGGAGGTGGGGTTTCTGAATGTGGATCCTCACGTATAATGTGTCCTGTCAGTGTTGTTGCCCAGTTGTCCACACGCGTGGAAATGCAGCATCCTGGGGTGGGTGGCACCAGGGCCCCAGGCTTCTGATGGGAGCTTGAGGCTTTCTTACTCACGCTGTATTAGAGTCTGAGTCACTATTTCTTAGGAAATGGATTTCATCATCTGTAAAGTTCACCCAATTCTATAGTATACAGTTCTGTGACCTTGATATTCAGGTATTTGAACCAAATTAGATTAAAGTGGAAAAATTTGAGCTCAGCATCTTAACTGAAGATTTCTGTGTCACCAAAAACTGCATCTGCTCATGAGTATGAGGATGAACTTTACGGTGTCATCTTATATAGTTTGATTACCATAGCTTTTATATTTGAAGTTAATACTTTTTAAGGGGGAGATAGTTTAACATTACATCAGCTTGTCCTTCACTAAACCAGGGTGTTTTCTGCATACTTCTTTGTTTTGGAGAGTCTTGTACATTATCTTCTGGCCATGGGGCCTATTGACATTTTATGACCTACGTGAGTGCAAAGCTGTTTTCCGTAATCTATTCTTTAATGTTCCATTTTGCCTTTAACAGAAAACAGAGAAGTTGCAGTCTCATGGCACAGCAGGTTGCAATATAGTAGAAATTCAATCCTGTTAACACAAAGGTCAGTCCTTTTGCAGAAGTTGTCAGTTAAGTTTATCTAAAAGGTTTACCAAAGACTCCGTGGCTCCAGTGAGGCAGCCCCTGTTTAGCACTCCTGGTTAAAGTTAACAATTTTCTTATTGTTTCCACACTAGGGTTAAACTCTTATTGCTCTAAATCTTTAACTATATTAACAATAGCTTCCTCTGCACAACCTCAGCACATTAAGAGCAAAAACACAGCAAGCAAACGTTGACCCAATAACCACTTTTAGAATAATATTTTTGTGTTCTCTAATAGGGCTTCCTCACCCCCCGAAGGGCTCTGTGCCTATTAGGGCCTTTTGTGTGATCAGGTTTTTTACGCTGTTTACGATTAAGGTGTTGTGAGCAGTCATGTGCATTAGTATGTATTTGCCAAGCAAACTAGAATGCCAGCAAAGGGGTCTAAATTGAAACACTCCTTTCATCCTGGATAATCTTATAGGATACCACCATCTGGGGGACATATTGATTAAAGTTCTAAGTTGATTCTGTTTGGAGAGAGATCGGGGAAGGCCGTCTACCTGTGTCACAGAAATTTGGGAGTAGTCTAATATAGCAAGCATCAGAAAGACAGAGATCATCTTTAAGGTGAGCACCGAGGCAGCTTTTCAAAATCCCTGAAGTCCTGATCTGCCTTGCTTGTCAGGTCTTCTCCTCATGACTTTGTCATGGGTGGGATCTTGTGTGCTGGCTCCCGGCAATCACTGTTTTATTTGTTTGTTATGCTTTAAAAGCAAAATCATTTTGTTTCTTTTAGCTTTATGATATTTTCCTTGGAAAATATTTAAGTACATATATTTTCCGCTTTGTCATTCAGTCATGTCTGAATCTTCACGACCCCATGGACCCTGCTAGGCTCCACTGTCCATGGGGATTCTGCAGGCAAGAATATTGAGTTGGGTTGCTATGCCCTCCTCCAAGGGATCCTCCCAACTGAGGGATCAAACCCAGGTCTCCCGCACTGCAGGTGGATTCTTTACCAACTGAGGCACCAGGGAATCCCAAAAATACTGGAGTGGGTAGCCCATCCCTTATCCTGGGAATCTTCCCGACCCAGGAATCAAACTGGGGTCTCCTGCATTGCAAGCGGATTCCTTACCATCTGAGCTCCCAGGGAATATGCACTTCTATAATCTAGCTCAAGTTAAAGGTGTCATGCATGTCCAGGGCAGATGAAGGCCAAGTTCAACAGGAAGATAGGTACTGTTCAGCCACCCAGTACCTGAGGGAAACTGCTCCAATAATTTCAGCTCTACGCTGGATGGCAATAGGACCTTCTGGCCTCCTGGTGCAAACTGTGGAGATTCCCACTTCACTGAAGCCCCCTGGCCAGCACAGAGTTACAAGTAGGAGGAGCCAGTGGACCTAACTCATTCAACTACAGAGCCTCAGACACCTACTTACAGGGACTGGTGGTGGAAAGACCTCCCATTTCCAAGACTGGATCTCAAGAGGGTTTGAGGAAAAGTCTTCTACTCCATTATCTCTGGGAAAAAAAAAAAAAAAAAAAAACATGAATAGCCAATGTGCAAGGACCAGAAGGGAATACAGGGCTTTAAAACTGTGGTTCTTCAGGAGCTCACAACCTGTCTTGGGTACAGAAGCACCTGGCTATAACCAAGGAGTCCTGATGGCTCTATGTGGGGTTGGACACAGGAGGAAGTTTATCCAAGTGTCCACACAAAGGTAATCTGCCTCAGATTTTATCATTTTAACCAATGTCATCTTTTCTATTAGAAAATTCAGAATTTTAGCCTATATTCTTCTAGTATTTGTATTTTCCTGTTTCTTTCTTTAAAAACTTTTTCTTTTGTATTGGAGTATAGCTGAGTAACAACTTGCAGTATGTCTTCCCTGGTGGTGTAGTGGTTAAGAATTTGCCAGCCAATGCAAGGGAGGTGGGTTTGATTCCTGGTCCCTGATGATTCTACATGCCTCGGAACAACTAAGCCCATGTGCCACAATTACTGAGCCAGTGCCCCAGAGACCGTGCCCCTAGAACCCATGCTCCACAACAAGAGAGGTCACCCCAGTGAGAAGTCCGTGCACTTAGTCCCAGCTCACCCTGGCTAGAGAAGTCCTCTGCACTGCAGTGAAGACCAAGTGCAGTGAAAGACAAATGCATTAATCTTAAAAAAAGAAGAAGAACTAATATTGTGGTAATTTAGGTAAGTAGCGGAGACTCAGCCATACATATACATGTGTCCATTCCCTGCCATACTTCCTTCCCATCCAGGCTCTTACACAACAGTGAGCAGAGTTCATGTGCTGTACAGTAAGTTCCCCACCAGAATATGTGCAAAGAACAAAATATTTCACTAAGACATCAAGGAGTAAGATGAACTCTCAAAATTCAGCACTTTTCATGTATAAGAACACAACTACTTGTGCGATATTGATTTTCCATGAGAACCAAAGCTGAAAAGAGCCAGGAATGTTTAGAAAAGTTTAATGAGATGACACTAGCTTTAGATACATTTTCATATATATCAATATAGCAAAATAATAAAAGCAGTGTCATACTGGTACATGAATTCCAAAACAGTTCAGTAACTTGTGACCTAAAATATTTATACACAACACATACAATCTCATAATATAATACAAGTGAATTGAGTGTATGGTAAAAACATGTTTCCCTTAGAAAGCATGAGGAAGGGGGTGGGGCAGTAATTGAAGAAATTTAGATGTAGCCAAGAAAACTAGTGCCATTGAGTCAAAGGAGGCTGGTTTTAAGGAATAGTTAATTGAAATGGAGAGGATACAAACTTTTAATTTCTGATTTTTTAAATTATTAAGAAAATCTCACTGATAACTAAAAAGATGAATATTCATATAGAAATGTTGCTGCTTACTTTCCCAGCCCCTCTTCCAAGATAAGGAAGGGCCAGCTCCTCACTTCAGAGAGAAAGAACAGAGACAATCTTCTTAAAGGCAATCTTCTTAAAATTGACTGGATTTACCTACATCCAGTCAATCAGATCTTCCCTCCCCAGCTCACTGCCTGAGTCCTGAGGGACAAGGTCACAGAGAAGGGGGGTCACAGACCCCTGGAGCCCTCACACGTCTGGAGGGCAGAGGGTGAGGAGAGCAAACCTTTCCAGTTCAGGGAGCTCAGTCTAGTCCAGGGTGCCCTGCAGCCCTGTCAGCTCAGGGTTTATACCAGGAGGCGACATTGCACTGACTTTCTCTCAGTGTGAACGTGGGGTAGATGGAAATACCAGACATTACAGCACAAGATGCCTTCTTTCCAACAGGTCCCACTTTGTATGAAGAAGGAAGGAAAGCAGAGAAGTAATGACAAAGTGCAGGCAGAAGAGCCCTTCAGTTTGCTGCAGGCGCCATGGACTGTTGCTGAAAGTTCTCTGTCCCTTCAGGTTGTGAACTAAACTCAGTTGGAATCCGAGTCAGAGGAGTCTCCTGAGGACAATGAGCTGGAGCTGCGGTCCTCCGGCTCAGAATCGCCATCTTCATCCTCACTGCTGAGGGATGAGGAGCGGCTGCCTTCCTCCTCTTCCTCATTTTCTTTTGATCTCCCTGAGGCAGGAGAATGTTCTCCAATCGTGTCTGATAATGCTAACTCTGCAGCCTGAAGCCCTGGGTCCTCTCTAAGCCTTCCTTGCAGATTCCCTGATGATGGGGACTGCAGACCCATCCTTCTAATCTTGGGGTTCAGGCCCCCCGTCAGGCTCATGTTCTTATGCTTAGCACAGGTCGCCTCTCTGTAGGCAACATATTCTTCAGGAGACAGAGTCTTGAGCCAGAGATCAAGGTCCACCTTGTACTTGTCTGCCATCCCTCTGCTGCTTCTTATAAAGCTCCTCTGGTCCTGGGGGACCCGCAGTCAGCGTCTACCAATCTCCACCGTGTGCTCCCTCAGGGGCACCACTTTCAGCTCCCTGCTCGACCAGAGATCCTGGTGGAACTTGTGATAGCCATTCATAGGGGGCTTCTTGGGTTCTCCATGGAATTTCCACTTCATGGGTAAATTGTCTTCTGAAGGAGATTTCACTTTTTGCACATTTTCCTGAAACTTCTTTGGCACTTTGTTCTGGGTTCCTTTGGGGACATCAGATTTCTTGGGGTTTGAGATTAGATCAGGCTGCTGTTCTCTGAATACAGCCATTTTCTCCCTAAAATCCTTTTTGTTTCTCTCAAAATCCTGACTGTGTTTCACCTTCAGCTGCTCTGGCACCTTCCTGTGTTCCTCAGACCAAACCTTGGTCAAGTCATGGTTGTTCACCTTGGGGTGTTTTGGATGTACTGGGGTCACATCACTTTGGAAAACTGGAGGTAGGCTTTCAGGGATTTCTTGAACAAATAAGGATTTTTGCTTTTTCTGCTTTTGTAAGTATTGTTAACATTTTCCTTAGCTTCCAGAACTAATTCTTTCAAAGTTCACAGCTTTCTCAGTTCAGTTCAGTCACTCAGTTGTGTCCGACTCTTTGTGACCCCATGAATCGCAGCACGCCAGGCCTCCCTGTCCATTACCAACTCCCGGAGTCCACCCAAACCCAAGTCCATTAAGTCGGTGATGCCATCGAACCATCTCATCCTCCGTCATCCCCTTCTCCTCCTGCCCTCAATTTTTCCCAACATCAGGGCTTTTCAAAGGAGTCAGCTCTTCGCATCAGGTGGCCAAAGTATTGGAGTTTCAGCTTCAGCATCAGTCCTACCAATGAACACCGAGGACTGATCTCTTTTAGGATGGACTGGTTGGATCTCCTTGTAGTCCAAGGGACTCTCAAGAGTCTTGTCCAATACTACAGTTTAAGAGCATCAGTTCTTCAGCACTCAGCTTTCTTTATAGTCCAAATCTCACATCCATACATGACCACTGAAAAAACCATAGCCTTGACTAGATGGACCTTTGTTGGCAAAGTAATGTCTCTGCTTTGTAATATACTGTCTAGGTTGGTCATAACCTTCCTTCCAAGGAGTAAGTGTCTTTTAATTTCATGGTTGCAATCATCATCTGCAGTGATTTTGGAGCCCAGAAAAATAAAGTCAGACACTGTTTCCACTGTTTCCCCATCTATTTGCCCTGAAGTGATGGGACCGGATGCCATGATCTTAGCTTTCTGAATGTTGAGCTTTAAGCCAACTTTTTCACTCTCCTCTTTCACTTTCATCAAGAGGCTTTTTAGTTCTTCTTCACTTTCTGCCATATGGGTAGTGTCATCTGCATATCTGAGGTTATTGATATTTCTCCCAGCAATCTTGATTCCAGCTTGTGCTTCCTCCAGCCCAGCGTTTCTCATGATGTACTCAGCATAGACGAAAATAAGCAAGATAACACTATACAGCCTTGACGTCCTCCTTTTCTCTAACCATTTGAGTTTGCCTATTTCCCCAGAAAAATCTTTAAAATCTCTAAAAAATCTTTTTCCCAGTTCATCACTGACTAGGTCTTTTTAAACATGTGTCTGTCATTGGACTGTTTTTCTCGATACATTCCAGTATCTGCAAATGTCTTTTT
Organism: Cervus elaphus; assembly: GCF_910594005.1. Classification (NCBI taxonomy): domain Eukaryota; kingdom Metazoa; phylum Chordata; class Mammalia; order Artiodactyla; family Cervidae; genus Cervus; species Cervus elaphus. The sequence continues at coordinate 43,897,360 of NC_057816.1, forward strand.
TGGACCAGTCATCTCAGCTTTTGGGCAAAACCATTTCTAGGTCTTTGGGACACGTCTATGGTCCCAGCAGTTCAGACTGCTCAGTAGAGTTTCCAGTGTCCACACTCTCAAGATTCAGCAGATGAATTATTTCTGAAATCTGGCAGTGTGTGTGATTCTCTGTTTCTGTGGAGAAAGGAAAGGAAAGTTACTCTCCTATGTGACACATGAAAGAAGCACAGCCCACTTGGGATATGATACTTTTATCATTTCATTTACCCTTAAACATGTAAGTGAAAACTGGTCCAATCTCTGTGTTGAGATTCATGTTGAGCATTATGAAGTTTCTTGTCACAATTAAGGTAACATGCAACATCCTCCAAGCTAGACTTGAAAAACTTCCCGATTTACAAATTGGATTTAGAAAAGGCAGAGGAACCAGAGGTCAAATTCCCAACATTTGTTGGATGAAAGAAAAAGCAAGAGAATTCCAGAAAAATATCTACTTCTGCCTCATTGACTATGATAAAGCCTTTGCTGTAAGGATCACAAAAATCTATAGAAAATTCTTAAACTGATGGGAATACCAGACCACCTTACCTGCCTCCTGAGAAATCTGTATACAGCTCAAGAAGCAACAGTTAGAACCAGACATGGAAAAATGGACTGGTTCCAAATTGGGAAAGGAATACGTCAAGGCTGTACATTGTCACCCTGCTTATTTAACATATATGCAGAGTATCTTATGGGAAATGCTGGGCTGGATGAAGCACAAGCTAGAATCAAGATTGCCAGGAAAAATATCAATAACCCCAAATGTGCACATGACACCACCTGTATGGCAAGAAAGTGAAGAGGAACAAAAGAGCCTCTTGATGAAGGTGAAAGATGAGAGTGAAAAAGTTGGCTTAGATCTCAACATTCAAAAAACTAAGATCATGGCATCCATTCCTATTACTTCATTGCAAATAGATGGGGAAACAATGGAAACAGCAGCAGACTTTATTTTGGGGGGCTCCAAAATCACTGCAGATGGTAACTGCAACCATGAAATTAAAAGACACTTGCTCCTTGGAAGGATAGCTATGACCAACCTAGACAGCATATTAATAAGCAGAGAAATTACTTTGTTGACAAAGGTCCATATATTCAAAGCAATGGTTTTTTCCTGTGATCATGTATGGATGTGAGAGTTCGACCATAAAGAAAGCTGAGTGCCAAAGAATTAATTATTCATACTATAGTGCTGGAGAAGACTCCTGAGAGTCCTTTTGACAGCAAGGAGGTCAAACCAGTCATTCCTAAAGGAAATCAGTCTTGAATATTAATTGGAAGGACTGATGCTGAAGCTGAAACTCCAATGCTTTGGCCACCTGACATGAAAATTCATTAGAAAAGACACTGAAGCTGGGAAAGATTGAAGGCAGGAGGAGAAGGGGGTGACAGAGGATGAAATGGTTGGATGGCATCACCAACTCAACAGACATGAGTTAGAGCAAGCTCCATAAGATGGTGATGGACAGGGACTGAAGAACAGCGACAAAGGCCTCATCCCAACTTGCCTTCCAATCAGTCTCACCACAGCGTGTTTTTCATAGAAATGAGCAAAAGCCTGGGGAATCACTCAAGGGACAGAGGATAAGAGAAAAGAAAGAGAAGTTAAAAAATTAAAATACCTGACAAGCAAAGGGCTTTAAAAGAGAAATGAGATACCACAGCACATGGTATCAAAATCCCAAAGAGGGACATCACCAAATACTGACAGGATGGAGAATCAGGGACTTGGATTCATTGCTGATGGCAATGTAAAGCAGTACAAGTCTTCTGAAAGACAATAAGGCAGTTTGTTACAAAACTAAGTACCCCCTACCATGTAAGTTAGTAATCATCCTCCTTTGTATTTTCCCAAATCGGTTGAAACTTTATATCTATTTTTTTAAAACCCCTGCATTGGGATGTTTATAGCAACTTTGCTCATAATCACAAAACTTGAAAGCAACCAAGGTGTCCAACCAAGGTTGGTGAATGGATAAGGAAACTCTGGTACATCCAGACTGTGGAATACTATTGAGTGCTAGAAAAAAGTGAGTGATCAAGCTAGCAAGAGACAGAATATCCTTTAATACATATCTCTAAGTGAACAAAGCTAAACTGGAATGGATACATACTTCATGAGTCCAACTATAAGACATCCCAGAAAAAGAAATATATGAAGAAAATGAAATAATCCTTGCTTCCCAGGGGTTTAGGGTGATGGGACTGATTAATAGGTTATCACAAAAGATTTTGGGGCAGTGTAATAGTTCTGTATATTATAAAGGTGAGTACATGTCACTATACACAAGTGAAAACTAACAGAATATACAACCAAGAGTGAACACTAATGTGAAACCATAGTCTTTGGGTGATAAGGAAGTGTCAGTGGAGGCCCCTCAATCGTAATAAACACACCACTCTGATGCATGTTGTGATAACAGGCGACAATGTGTGCTCATTCTGGGGAGGCAGGATGTATATGGGAACTCTGCTTTCTGCTCAGTTTTACTGTGAATCTAATCTTCTCTAAAACAGTAATGACACTCCATATGATTCCAGAGCATAGCTCCCTTCGAAGAAGAGTCCAAATGGCCATGGACTGAATGTGCAATCAAGATAATAACTTGATATAATTAATCTAAGAAACACATTAAAGAAGTACATTAGGAGGATGAAGAGAATAAAAGTATAAACATGTGTATCTAAAGGTCAGAAAGAGTTTAGGTGCTCAATATTTCATTTCTGGTAAGTTCAATAGACATTATTTATATTAAGGCATATTAAAAACAATTGTATACAATTAGACAAGGACTCTGTTTTGATACAGATATAAAGATGACAGAAATATGTGTCTCATCGGAAGCTCATAGAAACGAACAAACGGGAAAACCAACCTTATGAAGGCAGTGCAGGTACATCAGGTGCTGGTAGAGGAAGCCCTTCTCTGCATGTGTCTCCTGCACTCACACAAGAAGAGTCTTCTTACCACTTCTGATAGAGCAACCTGAGAAACAATGGCATATCACACACAGTGTATCTACACTAAACAAAGTTATTTATATCCAGTTTCTATTTTATTCTATTAAAAAACACTTCCAGCTAAAAGCTGGTTTTTTGAAAAAATAAACAAAATTGACAAGCCATTAGCAAGACTCATTAAGAAACAAAGAGAGAAGAACCAAATTAACAAAATTAGAAATGAAAATGGAGAGATCACAACAGACAGCACTGAAATACAAAGGATCATAAGAGACTACTACCAGCAGCTCTATGCCAATAAAATGGACAACTTGGATGAAATGGACAAATTCTTAGAAAAGTATAACTTTCCAAAACTGAACCAGGAAGAAATAGAAGATCTTAACAGACCCATCACAAGCAAGGAAATCGAAACTGTAATCAAAAATCTTCCAGCAAACAAAAGCCCAGGACCAGATGGCTTCACAGCTGAATTCTACCAAAAACTTAGAGAAGAGCTAACACCTATCTTACTCAAACTCTTCCAGAAAATTGCAGATGAAGGTAAGCTTCCAAACTCATTCTATGAGGCCACCATCACCCTAATTCCAAAACCAGACAAAGATGCCACAAAAAAAGAAAACTACAGGCCAATATCACTGATGAACATAGATGCAAAAATCCTTAACAAAATTCTAGCAAACAGAATCCAACAACATATTAAAAAAATCATACACCATGACCAAGTGGGCTTTATCCCAGGAATGCAAGGATTCTTTAATATCCGCAAATCAATCAATGTAATACACCACATTAACAAATTGAAAGATAAAAACCATATGATTATCTCAATAGATGCAGAGAAAGCCTTTGACAAAATTCAACACTCATTTATGATTAAAACTCTCCAAAAAGCAGGCATAGAAGGAACATACCTCAACATAATAAAAGCTATATATGACAAACCCACAGCAAGCATCACCCTCAATGGTGAAAAATTGAAAGCATTTCCCCTGAAATCAGGAACAAGACAAGGGTGCCCACTCTCACCACTACTATTCAACATAGTGTTGGAAGTTTTGGTCACAGCAATCAGAGCAGAAAAAGAAGTAAAAGGAATGCAGATAGGAAAAGAAGAAGTGAAACTCTCACTGTTTGCAGATGACATGATCCTCTACATAGAAAACCCTAAAGACTCTACCAGAAAATTACTAGAGCTAATCAATGAATATAGTAAAGTTGCAGGATATAAAATTAACACACAGAAATCCCTTGCATTCCTTTATACTAACAATGAGAAAACAGAAAGAGAAATTAAGGAAACAATACCATTCACCATTGCAACAAAAAGAATAAAATACTTAGGAGTATATCTACCTAAAGAAACAAAAGACCTATACATAGAAAACTATAAAACACTGATGAAAGAAATCAAAGAGGACACAAACAGATGGAGAAACATACCGTGTTCATGGATTCGAAGAATCAATATTGTCAAAATGGCTATTCTACCCAAAGCAATCTATAGATTCAATGCAATCCCTATCAAGTTACCAACGGTATTTTTCACAGAACTAGACCAAAGAATTTCACAATTTGTATGGAAATACAAAAAATCTCGAATAGCCAAAGTAATCTTGAGAAAGAAGAATGGAAGTGGAGGAATAAACCTGCCTGACTTCAGACTCTACTACAAAACCACAGTCATCAAGACAGTATGGTACTGGCACAAAGACAGAAATATAGATCAATGGAACAGAATAGAAAGCCCAGAGATAAATCCACGAACCTATGGACACCTTATCTTTGACAAAGGAGGCAAGGATATACAATGGAAAAAAGACAACCTCTTTAACAAGTGGTGCTGGGAAAACTGGTCAACCACTTGTAAAAGAATGAAACTAGAACACTTTCTAACACCATACACAAAAATAAACTCAAAATGGATTAAAGATCTAAGTGTAAGACCAGAAACTATAAAACTCCTAGAGGAGAACATAGGCAAAACACTCTCCGACATAAATCACAGCAAGATCCTCTATGACCCACCTCCCAGAATATTGGAAATAAAAGCAAAAATAAACAAATGGGACCTAATGAAACTTAAAAGCTTTTGCACTACAAAGGAAACTATAAGTAAGGTGAAAAGACAGCCCTCAGATTGGGAGAAAATAATAGCAAATGAAGAAACAGACAAAGGATTAATCTCAAAAATATACAAGCAACTCCTACAGCTCAATTCCAGAAAAATAAATGACCCAATCAAAAAATGGGCCAAAGAACTAAACAGACATTTCTCCAAAGAAGACATACAGATGGCTAACGAACACATGAAAAGATGCTCAACATCACTCATTATTAGAGAAATGCAAATCAAAACCACAATGAGGTACCATTACATGTCAGTCAGGATGGCTGCTATCCAAAAGTCTACAAGCAATAAATGCTGGAGAGGGTGTGGAGAAAAGGGAACCCTCTTACACTGTTGGTGGGAATGCAAGCTAGTACAGCCGCTATGGAAAACAGTGTGGAGATTTCTTAAAACACTGGAAATAGAACTGCCATATGACCCAGCAATCCCACTTCTGGGCATACACACTGAGGAAACCAGATCTGAAAGAGACACGTGCACTCCAATGTTCATCGCAGCACTGTTTATAATAGCCAAGACATGGAAGCAACCTAGATGCCCATCAGCAGATGAATGGATAAGGAAGCTGTGGTACATATACACCATGGAATATTACTCAGCCGTTAAAAAGAATTCATTTGAACCAGTCCTAATGAGATGGATGAAACTGGAGCCCCTTATACAGAGTGAAGTAAGCCAGAAAGATAAAGAACATTACAGCATACTAACACATATATATGGAATTTAGAAAGATGGTAACGATAACCCTATATGCAAAACAGAAAAAGAGACACAGAAATACAGAACAGAATTTTGAACTCTGTGGGAGAATGTGAGGGTGGGATGTTGCGAAAGAACAGCATGTATACTATCTATGGTGAAACAGATCACCAGCCCAGGTGGGATGCATGAGACAAGTGCTCGGGCCTGGTGCACTGGGAAGACCCAGAGGAATCGGGTGGAGAGGGAGGTGGGAGGGGGGATCGGGATGGGGAATACGTGTAAATCTATGGCTGATTCATATCAATGTATGACAAAAAAAATAAAAATAAAAATAATTTTTTAAAAATAAATAAATAAAAAACACTTCCATCCATCACTAGTAAAAATAATTCATTAGCATTACATTAATCTTTGTTTAACTAATCTTTCAGTTCTGAGAACACAGACAATTGAATTTTCTCTTCTCTTGGACACTGACAGCCTTGAATTTAAGTAACCTTAATGTAAGGGGTTTGAGTAAATTCCAGGAGTTGGTGATGGACAGGGAGGCCTGGCGTGCTGCAATTCACGGGGTCACAAATAGTCGGACACGACTGAGCGTCTTAACTGAACGGAACTGAATGTAAGGGGATTCCACTTCTTTGACTAGCAGATCGATATACTTCCAGTCTTATCAGATTGGCCATACTATCAAAAGTGTTTTCCTATTTTGGAAACATGTAAATTCCAAGTCAAAAAACAAACCCATCTGTGACTTCCCTAGAAGTCCAGTGTCTGAGACTCTGCTCTGAATGGACAGGCTCAGCATTTGGTCTTTCATCAGGGAATTAGAGTCCACATTCCACAGCTAAGTGTTCACCTGCCAAGACTAAGTTCCTGTGACTAAGAGTTTGCCTGTCCCATCTAAAGATTCCTCAAGCCACAAGAAAGATCCTGTGTAGCCAAATAAATTAAATGAATCAACCAGTTGCCACCTAATATTGTTGCTGCTCAGTACTGTTGCTAAGTCATGTCTGACCCTTTTGAACCCCTTGGACTACAACCCACTAGGCTCCTCTTTCCATGGAATCCTCCAGGCCAGAATACTGAGATAGGTTGGTATTTCCTTCTCCAGGGGATCGTCCCGACTCAGGGACAGAACCTGTGTCTCCTGCACTGGCAGGCAGGTTCTTTATCCCTGAATCACCAGGGATGACTGCCATCTAAAATATTGTGCTTCAAAATAAATGACAGAAGTTAATCAAAATTTTCACTTGTATGTCAGAGTGAGTGCAGAATTTCCTCTACTTTCAAGTATCTGGTGTGTCACTAATGTTATGTTTTGACAACCATCATCAGCTTTTGGATTACTATTGGACAGTTTTGGAGAAGGAAATGGCAACCCACATCAGTATTCTTGCCTGGAGAAACCTCCATGGACAGAGTCTGGTGGGCTACAGTCCATGGGATCACAAAGAGTCGGACACAACTGAGCAACTAACACATTGTATTGGACAGTTTAAAGACAGAAGCCCCAGACTTTTCTGAAAAAAATATATTACTCTTAACTTTCAACAACTCAGTTTCTCAATCAAGTTTTAGGTATCATGCCAAATGGAAAACTATCTGTCTAGGATTTCCCAATCAGAAATTCACATTTTACTTTTACAACATGGAATCATAAGTTAGCAGAATCATTTATGCTCATTTACAATTTTCAATTTTTTATAAGTCTATAGCTCCAGAATAAACTGAAAGTAATTACAAATATTTTCTATGATCTAGGAGCTTTTTTCATTTGTTTGAGAAATTCTTAAGCCTGTTACTGTTGAATTAAAATATTCTTTTCAATTGTTGTGGGGGGAAAATGTAAATCTATCTACTCAGAACTCTCTACTCACCAGAAATTTTAGATTTGGTCTCATCCATGTGGGCAGGAAAATCGACCCCATCATGTCAGGAGTTATCTGTACCCTGGGTGGGTCAGCAGTTGTAACTTTCAGAGTTTTCCATTGTCCAGCCAACTCAGAACATCTCTGAACAGAAGAAGCATTGCATCTGAGATGCTTGCCTATCAGGATCCTTGATGGTCCTCACTGATTAGATTGCTGCAGTTCCCTTGATTAAATCCAGTCAACACTAACTGGATTAAAACTCTTTCCAATCTCTCTCTATGTATTCCCCACCAGGGAAGCCCAAACTCAACATGGTCAAAAGTAAACCTAGCTTGAAATGATTACTTATTAGACCAAAGAATGTTTGCCAAAATCAGACTTCATAACTTTTTTGAAATTAGCTTTCTCAACTTTTCCCAGCATCAGGGTCTTTTCCAGTGAGTCGACTCTTCACATCAGGTGGCCAAAGTATTGGAGCTTCAGTTTCAGCATCAGTCCTTCCAATGAATATTGAGAGTTGATTTCCTTTAGGATTGACTGGTTTGATCTCCTTGTGTCCAAGGGACTCTCAAGAGTCTTTTCCAGGACCACAGTTCAAAAGCATCAATTCTTCCACTGGGTACTCAGCTTTTTTTTTTAATTTATTTATTTTAATTGAAGGATAATTGCTTTACAGTATTTTGTTGGTTTCTACCAAACATCAACCTGAATCAGCTACAGGTTTACCCATGTCCCCACCCCCTTGAACATCCCTCCCACCTTCCTCCCCATCCTGCTCCTCTAGGGTGTGGGTGGGATGTATGGAAAGAATAGCATGGAAATATACATGACCATATGTAAAAGATATAGCCAATGGGAATTTGTTGTATGACTCAGGGAATTCAAACCAGGGCTCAATAACAAGCTCAATCTTCTTTATGGTCTGACTCTCACATCCACATACATGACTACTGAAAAAAGCATAGCTTTGACTATTTGGAGCTTTGTCAGCAAGGCGATGTCTCTGCTTTTCAACACACTATCTAGATTTGTCACACCTTTTATTCCAAGAAACAGCGTGGGTTTTTTTGTTTGTTTGCTTGCTTGCTTATTTGTTTTTAAATTTCGTGGCTGCAGTCACCTGTCAAGGTGATTTTGGAGCCCAAGAAAATAAAATCAGTCACTGCTTCCACTTTCTCCTCTGTTATTTGCCATGAAGTGATGGGACTGGATGCCGTAATCTTAGTGTTTTTAATGCTGAATTTCAAGCCAGCCTTTTCACTCTCCTTTTTCACTGTCATCAAAAGACAAATTCCTTTTCACTTTCTGCAGTTAGAGTGGTATCATCCACATATCTGAGGATGAGATATATTGATATTTCTCCTGGCAATCTTGATTCTGACTTGTGATTCATCCAGCCTGACATTTTGCATGACATAATCTGCATATAAGTTAAATAACCATGGATGACAATCTTTGTCATACTCCTTTCCCAATTTGGAACTAGTCTATTTTTCCATGTCCAGTTCTAACTGTTCCTTCTTGACACACATCCAGGTTTCTCAGGAGACAGGTAAGGTAGTCTGGTACTCCAATCTCCTAAGAATTTTCCACAATTCATTGTGATCCACACATTCAAAGCTTTAGTGTAGACAATGAAGCAGAAGTAGATGTTTTTCTGTAACTCCTTTGATTCCTCCATGAACAAAGGATTGTTGATCATGGAGGAATCAAAGGATTGTTGGCAATTGGATCTCTGACTCCTCTGACTCTGTGAAATCCAGCTGCACATCTGGAGGTTCTCAGTGTTGTAGTTCTTCATAGAATGGGTCAATTTGTTTTGTTTTTTTTTTTTGGCCTCAGTGGTTGGGACATAGACTTGGATTTATGTCATACTGAATGGTTTGCCTTGGAAATGAATGAGATTATTCTGTCCTTTTTGAGACTGCAACCATGGACTGCATTTCAGGCTATTTTATGGATGATGAGGGCTATTCCATTTCTTCTAAGGGATTCTTGCCAAAAGTAATAGATATAATTGTCATCTGGAATTAGAATTATAATATAGTTCATTAAATTGAGATATTAAATTCATGTTCAGGGGTTTATTATTGTCCAAACAACAACTTCATGGATTACAACTGTAAACTCAAGATATGACTTTTTAGCAGAGATTGCAGTGTAGCAATTGAATTAAGTAGATTTCAAAGGTTTGACTTCAATCATTAGCAAATGAAAATGCTTTCAACTCTGCAAAAATCTAATCATGTTCACCTATACCTTTTCATAGGACTGATAACCACATCACTTGGAGGAAATGGGTGTGGTCTTCAGAGAGTATATAAAGATTTCCCTGAAGATGCAATTGCATTCTTCTCCAGAATCCAGAGCTGTCCCGATTGGAGTTTGTTGCACTGAGGAGAATTTTAAAAGTTACTGCCAGAAGGAGGTGAGCACCTAATGCTGACCTGAATTTAATAGCTACTTACTGAACAGGAATAGAACATTTCATCAAGTGTACCCAAAGGTGAGTTTTTAATCAAGGTACAGTGAAATTCTGCTATGCTCACTTAAAAATGAAACTTTAATGGCAATTGCTGACAGAAATGTAATTTTTTTCTGTCAGTAATATCTATACGTGAACCCTGAATCAAGTGTTTATTCCCTGTGGGATTCGTAGACAAGTAACTTCTTTAACCCGCACTATGTCAAGCAGCTTCCTTAGAACATGTGGGTAAAAATAGAAAATTAGTAAATGCTGTTGAGAAAATTGAAATAGTTAATCCATATAAAAGGAGTTAATCTAATACCTAGAAATATTTATAAAAAATAAACAAAACATATATTGGCTTCTCCTGTTGTTGAGTCGCTAAGTCATGCTCAACCCCTTGGGACACCATGGACTAGTCCACCAGGCTCCCCTGTCCATGGGATTTCCCAGGCAAGAATACTGCAGTGGATTGCCACCTCTTTCTCCACTGGATCTTTGTGACTGGGGGATAGAACCTCCATCTCCTGCGTAGGCAAGCTTATTTTTTTTATCACAGAGCCACTTGAGAAGCCCATTAGGTTCTCCTATTATTTTAATACTATCATGATCATTGATGTCATTAGTATAAAAGTGATTTTCTTCAAGAATTCTTGGCCAGTTTCTAACCCATTCTACACTTGGTTCCTTTATACTTTCTCCCTGTTCATCAGCTATCTCCTCAGTTGATGCACATTTCAGTCAAAGGCTTTAGGTTCTATACTGTTGAAAACTGTGGTCATCTATCAGAATTCCATAAATCTCTTATTGACAATTTTTACAAGAAATAGATCTGTACACTATGGCTTTACTGTCAAGCTTTTTTGGAAAGGCATCTTACAGTTGATGTTATACTCATTCAATTAGCAGAAGTTTTTCTTTCTGTCTCTTTTCATGACCAGAACCGAATTCTCAGCCTTGGAAAGATGTAGCCTCTTCTATTCAATTTCTCATAGACAGGGAAGAAAACAGGAATCATATATTTAAAGCAAATATTTAGTCACAATGTATGATAACTGAAAGTATATATTCATGCTCACTTTCTCTTATCCAAATACTTTCCATTTACCTACTTACCTGGATAGATAGTGTCCAAGAAAACAAGTAGTTTTAGGTTTTAAAATTGACATCAAAATTTAAAATAACTTAAGAAAGCAATTTTAATATATTGATATCTGTAATGTTAATTTATTTAATCATCATTATTTCATGACCTTGTGTTACTAGATGTTCTTAAGTCTTAAAAGAGTATTCTAGAGAGCCAAGTACTTATAAAACACATAGTACTCCTAAAATGTTCAACATAATGTATATATTTCATATCCTTCACACAGATGAACATGAGCTAAATGGGTGAATTAATCAGAAAACCTCCTTGAAATGGTGGCATTTGCTATCATTTTAGAACCCTCACTTTGCAATGCATAAGTGAAAAGTGTTCGGGATAGATTTAATTAGCCAGTAAGGACTCCAAAGACGTGAAATGGACAGACAGCGAAGTCTCAGAAAACAAAGAACCTGATGCTTCTTCCATTAACCAAATGTCTGGAATTTCTAGCGTAGAGAGGAAATCCTTATGTATATTCAAACTTATTTCTTTGCTTTTAGTAAACAACTGATTCTTTTTACTGATTAATGTTATAGTGGGAACACTCACCAGTTCAAAATACGACGTGCTCTGTTCATCTGAATTCACTCCAGGTAAAACTGTTTTCCTGAACTAGCAATGACATAATTTCTTTTTTGTTTTTTAATTTTTGCTTTGAAAGGAGTAGTTTTGTTACTTAAGTCATAAGGAAACACTGACCTAGTTACATATTTAGCACATCAAAGTCAAAACCAACATTGATTACATTAAGTTTACATTATTCATAAACATTTGTATTTGTCTTTAGAAAAGCACATATGTCACTTCAAAGGCAGAAGGAATAGAGAACATTAGCACAGAGACAAAGTGAGTGCTAGTGTGGGTTCCAAGCAGGGAGAGATGGAGAGAGACAGACTGAGGTTACATGTGTGCTTTGGTACCAGTCAGCTGACCAATTAACTCTGGAGTCATCCTAACATTTACACTCATGTTTACTTTAAACAATAAAAGCTGCTAGTGACTCTTATCTAATTTCATCCTTTTTATTATAGCATGAACCCAACCAGTCTGTAGTCACCATTTCTAGGTTTCTACTGTGATTATGCTTAGTCGCTCAGTCATGTCTAACTCTACTGTAGCCCACCAGGCTCCCAGGTCTATGGGATTTCCCAGACAAGAGTGCTGGAGGGATTGCCATTTCCTTCTCCAGGGGAATCTACCCGACCCTTGGCTGGAGCCCGTGTCTCCTATGTCCCCTGCACTCCTGGCCGATTCTTTACCCACTGAGCCATCAGGAAGTCCAGGTGGTGATAGTGGTAAAGAACACACCTGCAAATGCAGGATGGGTAAGAGACATGGGTTCAATCCCTGGGTAGGAAAGATCTCCTCTAGAAAGACAGGACAACCCACTCTGGTTTTCTTGCTTGGACAATCCTGTGGATAGAGGACCCCAGGTGGCTACAATCCATAGGTTCTCAAAGAGTTGAACATGACTGAAGCAACTTAACATACATGTTTGTATTGAGGGTAAGCAAATATGGAAATGAGATAGAGTTCAAAACAGGACTGTGCCAAAGGCTTTATTTTCCCTGATCAGGGCAGAAGAATAGCCTTTTCGCTTACCTTCTCTTATTTGTCTTTAATTTTCAGAAACATGGATTCAGACACACTGCAGGTCTTCCAGAGTGAACTCACCTGCTCCATCTGCATGAACTGCTTCCTGGACCCCGTCACCATAGACTGTGGGCACAGCTTCTGCCGTCCCTGTCTGAGCCTTTGCTGGGAAGAAGGCCAGACTCCAAGGAGCTGCCCTGAGTGCAGGGGAATATCAGAGAGGCCCCATTTCAAAACCAATATTGCCCTCAAGAGGCTGGCTTCCCTTGCCAGACAGGCCAGAGCTGACCACGACCGCCGCTCTGAGGAGCAGATCTGTGAGACACACCAGGAAGCCAGAGGCCTCTTCTGTGAGGCTGACCAGACCCTGCTCTGCGGGCCCTGCTCTGAACGCCCCGAGCACACAGCTCACAGCCACAGTCCCATACACGGGGCTGCTGAGGAGTCCCGGGTAGGTGATGCCTCTAGAGCAGTTTGGGATCTAGAGGCTCCTAAGTCAGAGAGGAAGACGAGGGTGCTATGATGGTGACGGGATGGAGACAGTGGAGGTGGGGTTTCTGAATGTGGATCCTCAAGTATGATGTGTCCTGTCAGGGTTGTTGCCCAGTTGTCCACACACGTGGAAACGCAGCCTCCCGGGGCAGGTGGCACCAGGGCCACAGGCTTCTGATGGGAGCGTGAGGCTTTCTTACTCGGGCTATCAGAGTCTGAGTCTCAGTATCTTGGGGAATGGATTCCATTATCTGTAAAGTTCCCCCAGTTCTCTAGTATTTGCTTCTGTGTCTTTGATATCCAATATTAGAATCAAATTAGAGTAATGTGGAAAGCTCTGACCACAGCATTCTATGCAAGATTTCTGTGTAACCAACAACTGCCTTTCTTCATCCAGAACAGGATGAAATTTATGGTGTCACTTTCTAGGTCACTAAATCTCATGGGTATTTTGCAGGAGAAACTTGTAAAGAGAATGAGATCTTTATGGAAACTGAGAGAAGAAATGCAAATCAGTCTGAATCAGGAAGCTAACAAAACTCAGTCCTTTGAGGTAAGAATAAAAATGTTCCTATTTTTTTGTATAGACATTGATATAATTCTAGATTTTAGGTCCATTTAAGTTCCCATTAAAGGATATTTGTCTCTTCCCTGGAAAAGTAATAGTTTAAAATGACTTACCGGTAATCACAGTTAGAACAAGCTAATGCAAGTTGCTTTTCAACAGTGTGTTGAAATGCAGAGAGATTTCTCTGCAGACAAAGATCTGTATAGTCTAAGGCTATGGTCCCCCCAGTGGTCATGTATGATTGTGAGAGCTGAACCATAAAGAAGGCTGAGCGCCGAATAATCGATGCCTTTGATCTGTGGTGATGGAGGAGACTCCTGAGAGTCCTGAGGACAAGGAGATCAAACCAGTCAATCTTAAGGGAAATCAGCCCTGAATACTTGTTGGAAGGACTGATGCTGAAGCTGAAACTCCACTACTTTGGTCATATGATGTGAACAGACAATTCATTGGAAGAGTCCCTCATGGTGGGAAAGATTGAGGGCAGAAGGAGAAGAGGGTGTCAGAGGATGAGGTGACTGGACGGCATCACCGATAAATAATCATGAACTTGGGCAAACTCCGGGAGATGGTGAGGGATAGTGGGGCCTGGCGTGCTGCTGTCCATGGGGTCACAAAGAGTCAGACACAACTGGGCGACTGAACAACAAGAACAGCAATGCAACTTAGCTCAAAGAATGCTAGTAAATAGGACAACCAAGGCATGAAAAGTATTCTTAGGCCAAATTTTTAAGATTTGAGCAAGCTTTCTAAGACATGCAAAATAAGATGACATTGCACCAAGAGTGACTCTGAAGGAGAAGATAAAAATATAGTATTACCTAGAGGAAAAATAGAGCATATTTTATGAACTGTGCTAGATGAGGTTTATCTCATAAAAGAATATTTAGAAAAATCAGGGTAAGGAGCAAGAGAGAAACAAGATTCAGGTAAGAGGGGAAATAATTGATGGAGTAAGAACCCTGGAAAATCCTCCTAGGAAAGGAACCTGGGACCTTTAGATGGCTTGATTTAAACAGGGAAAGAGACTAGGAATTCAGAGAAAGGACAGAGAGGAAGGGCCAGCAAATATTCAAGACCATTAGATGTGTGAGGCAGAAAGTTTGTCAAGAACATTCTCAATGATATTAGGGAAATAATATTTGAAGCTTTCTTTTGAATGTGAGCGTAAGTAATGTTTTGAATCCACTGTCTCTGCAGAATTATGTCGCCTTAAGGAAGGTCATGATTACGGTTCTATATCAGAGGATACCTCTGTTGCTTCATGAGGACGAGAAACTGCATCT
Organism: Cervus elaphus; assembly: GCF_910594005.1. Classification (NCBI taxonomy): domain Eukaryota; kingdom Metazoa; phylum Chordata; class Mammalia; order Artiodactyla; family Cervidae; genus Cervus; species Cervus elaphus. Next base: position 43,912,614 of record NC_057816.1, read on the forward strand.
GGAGGCCCTGGAGCGAGAAGGCAAGGAGATTTGTCAGCAACTCAAGGAGAGTGTGTTGAGAATGACTCAACAGGGAGAAAGTCTGAAAGAAGTGTACAGAGAGCTGACTGCGATGTGCCACAAGCCAGACACGGAGCTGCTCCAGGTGAGAAAGGAGGGTCCGTCCTCAGAGAAACACTCTTCTAGACGAGCTGCTGTGACACTAAAATGTTACCTCATATACGGTTACTCTCGGCTAAGGGATGGTGCTCCTTGACTCCCATTATATTTCTCAAATCCCTCTCTCATCATATCCTGGTAATCTTTGAAATATTTTTGCCCTTTTCCTACCTCACATAGGACCAGATTTTCCAATGTGGTCAGGAGTACTATCCAGACAGATGATCCAAAATCAGAAAAATTCTGTGACCAGGGGACAGTTAACTTTCTTGGAGTAAATCTCAATATATGTTCTGCTAAACCCTTATCACTCTGTTATCTCACACTTCCTGGAGACACTGAGGTTTTGCCAATTTTCTATGCAAGATTGTTAGAAATGGTCGTCAGTTCCAATGCATTTGATAAATCCTTTTTATGGTTCCCTGTTTTGCTTTAATTGTTCTCATAGATGGTGAGATCTCTCCTTGGAAGTAACATGGACTGTGAGTAACACTGGAAGCATAGACGTGGCTGCATCATTGCACACACTCTTCCTGGCCTCCTTCCTTCCTTAATGTACCCTGAGGAAGCCCATCATGTTTTAGTTTAAGCTCTGTTATTAATATAGCTTCTGATTGTTCCTTAGAAGAGAATGAGAAAGTAATAGCTTTTCAACAAACAGAAGTAGGAAAGAAGATACAAAAGGACAGAAATCTCATGACTAACATGGTCTTTTTTCCTTGCAGTCCTTGGGAAGGGTCCCTTCTTGCAGGACTGAGTCAGCACAGCTGCTCCTGCCCCAGCCTGTGGTTCCTGAGCTCAGCGTGTGGCCCATCCCTGGACTCATAGACTGGCTCAGACGATTCCAAGGTAACAGGCAGCCCTCTGATAGGGGAGTTGTATGCTTGTCTCTGTTCATGTTCTTTCTGTGACCTTCCTCATTGCTCAACCTATGGACTCTTTTTTGGGAACTTTTATAACCAAATTTACCCTTAGAGTGGACTTCCTGTAGCTCAAACAGTAAAGAATTTGCCTGTGAGGCAGGAGACCAGGGTTCGATCCCTGGGTTCGGAAGTTCCTTTGGAGAAGGGAATGACAACCCACTCCAGTATTCTTGCTTGGAGAATTCCCTGGACAGAGAAGCCTGGCAGGCTACAGTCCATGGAGTCGCAAAGAGTCCGACGTGACGGAACAACTAACACATACAGCCTTATAGTAGAATAATAATATACAATGTTGGGTTGGCCAAATAGCTCTTTTTTTTTTCCCCCATATGATCTTAAAAGGAAGAAATCTTGGCAAACTCTCTCTCTATATACACTTGCTTTTTTCCTAGATACCAGTTTTTCTCACATATATATCTGGTATCTAGGGGAAAAAGCAAGTAAAAAATGAGAAAAGATAATTGATGTCCAATAGCAGGCTGGCATGCTTTTGACTATTTCCTTGAAATATGTAAGTCTGTCTGTACATTTGGTACCTTCCAAGTTTTAGGGAAGGGAGGTTATCACTGATTGTGAGATATTTAAGGAGTATTAAGTTGGTCTATAAATGATTTGTAATAAATTCAAAGCATATTTTCTGGACATTGAACAAAATCCTCTCTATGATCAAGCTTATTACAAGCATAATGTGAAATTTTATAAAGTTTATTAGCAAGATTGGCAAAGTTAGCTGGGAACTAATTTTAATAGATTTATGTTTCTTTTGTTTTTCAAGGTATACTGGCAGAAAATTCTCACAAAGAAAGCATTTCAAAAATATGATTTTTTTTTTTTATTTTAGTTTAAGTTTGAATTCTTTAGTGAAAATCCTTGTCAGGGAAAGTGATCACTCTTTTGGAGTTATCATTAATATTATGTTTATTATTGAACATTTTCTAACGATATGGGCAACTACTTTTTTTTTCTTTCTGATAGTGAATTTTTATTTCATTGCCTATTTCAAATGTCCCAGGAAAACAATGGCCAAAAGCAGTAGATCTCCTAGATAAAAATCATGATTTCTCCCATTTGTTCTGGCTCAAATCTTCTTCTTATGAAGACAGACAAGAAGATCGTGGACTACAAAGGATTCCTCATGCTCTCTTGCTGTCCTGCCTCCAACTTCTACTCATAAGCTAAGCAACTCAGACACTGTATAAAGCTCATGTCCATCAGGAATTTAAAACACCATTCGTTAATATAATTTTGTTTCCTTTTTCCTACAGCGTACACTGTGTTGTATAATGAAAGAGTCACTCATCATCTCCCCGTGTTTGAAGATCTGAGATGTCTGCTGGCTGGTCCTGATGGTCCTGGGATCGACTACACTCCACCAAGATCTAAATATTTTCTTGCCTGGGGAGCTGAGTCATTCACTTCTGGTCAGCACTACTGGGAGGTGGATGTGGCCGGTTGTTGCAACTGGGCCATTGGACTTTGCAATGACTCCTGGGCAAGGGAAAGTGACATGGCCCTTGATTCCAAGGGAATTTTTCTACTTCTTTGTATCAAAAAGAACAGTCAGTACAATCTCTTTACCTCCTTCCCACTGTTACCTCAATATGTCAAAAAGCCTCTGGGTCAGGTGGGGATGTTCCTGGATTACGATGGTGGAATCCTGAGCTTTTTCAATGTGGCCAATAGTTCCCTCATTTGTAGTTTCCTCTACTGCTCCTTCTCATCTCCTCTCAAACCTTTTCTTTGCTCTAGATACCCATGATCAGAGGTCAAAACTCTGACCCCAGGTGTCAGGAATGTGAATAATTAAGGTTTTTATGTAAAGTGCCCACTTGACTTTCTGAAACTTCACCTTTCTTTATCAAATGTATTATTTGATTTTTTTTCAAGTTTGGTATGTTGTGTATAAATTTATTTCTGTTTTCATGAAATAAAATCTCTCCTGGAATACTGTGCAATTGTTATTCTATGTCCTGTGTGTTCACTGGTTTCTAGTTTCCCTGGAAATCAAAGAACACCTGTCATGCTTTCCTAACTGTGTGTGGTAAAGCAAGAACACAGGATTCTTTTGACTGGCAGACTTGGAATTCTCTTCTCCCTGCTATGCATCTCTAACATCATTTTCCTTCAATATGTCTCTGTTTCAAAATCATTATTCACAGATACACGTGTGTGTGTGTTTATTTTTTTTCCATTTATTTTTATTAGTTGGAGGCTAATTACTTTACAATATTGTAGTGGTTTTTGACATACATTGACATGAGTCAGCCAAGGATTTACATAGATACATTGTTAAAGTTACCAGAATAATTAAAATCATCTTGCTAGATGGACTCAGCACATCTTATATTTTTTCTTTGCAAAGCTCACATCCTAATACTGGCCATCCCATCCAGTTGACCAATTATAAGAATGTTTATCTGTTTATGTACAGATAAATTCCACACACATAGCACAAACATACCTGTCTTAAATATATCTGACTGAGTTAATACAGATACTAAATCATATATAAAAACATAATCTACACATTTCTAAAAGCTGATTGAGTTGGAGAAATCTGGCCCCCTGGCTTCAGAGTATACTACAAAGCTATGGTAATCAAGAAAGTACAGTATTGGCACAAAAACAGAAATATAGACCAGTGGAACAGGATAGAACTCTCAGAGAAGCCCACACACATATGATCACTTGATCTTTGATGTGCTCCTTAGTGTGCCTTTGATGTGATCAAAAAGGCAACAATATAGAGTGGAGAAAAGACAGCCTCTTCAGCATGTGGTGTTGGGAGAACTGGACAATTATATGTAAAAGAATGAAATGAGAACACTTCCTTTACCATGGACATGTGTGCTAAGTTTTTTCAGTCATATCCAACTCCATGGACTGTAGCCCTTCAGGCTCCTCTGTCCATGAGGATTCTCTAGGCAAAAATACTGGAGTGGGTTGCCATGCCCTCCTCCAGGGGATATTACCCCCAGGAACCAAACCCACGTCTCTAATGTCTCCTGCATTGACAGGTGTGTTCTTTACCACTAGTGTCACCTACATAAAAATAAACTCAAAATGGATTCAAGACCTAAATGTAAGGTCACACTCTGTAAAACACAGAAGGAAACATTTGCAGAACAGACTTTTATGTAAGCTGCAGCAAGGTCCTTTTTGACCCACCTCCTGGAGTGTTGAAAATACAAATATCTTACAAATGGGACCTAATTAAACTTAAAACGTTGTGCATAAAAACTTTCCTTTGGCCCAGCATTTGAGAATCCCTATTGCAGTCCAGGGGATGAGAGTTTGATTCCTGTTCAAGGAACTAAGATTCTGCATGGCTCAGAACAACTAAGTGGGAGCCACAATTCCTGAGCCCACATGATCTGAAGCCCATGCACCATGACCATCGAGCCTGCAGGTCACTACCAGAGTCTCTGTGTGTTGCAATAAAAGATCCTGAATGACATAAAGGAGATCCCATGTACAGCAACTAAGATCTGGGGGAGTCAAATAAATAAGTAAATATTTTTTAATGTTTTTGTACAGCAAAGAAAACCATAAATAACACAAAAAACACAACCTTGAGAATGGGAGAAAACATTTGCAAATGAAGCAACTGACAAAGGGTTAATATTTAAAACATATAAGCAGCACATGCTGCTCAATATCAAATGATGAAACAACCTAATCAATAAATGAATGATTAGTTTGTGGCTTGGGCTGTTTTGCCTTGGATTTATCCTGTTTGGGACTCTCTGGGTTTCTTGGACTTGGATGGCTATTTCCTTCCACATTTTAGGGACGTTTTCAACTATTATCTCCTCAAGTATTTTCTCACGGCTTTTCTTTTTGTCTTTTTCTTCTGGGACTCCTATGACTCAAGTGCTGGGGCATTTAACATTGTCCCAGAGGTCTCTGAGGTTGTCCTCATTTCTTTCAATTCTTCTTTTTTTTTCTCTCTGCTTAACTAACGATGACCAAACACAAAGAGCAAATATTAAAAGCATCAAGAGCAAAGCAACAAATAACACACAAGGGGATTCCCATAAAGATAACAGCTGATCTTTCAGTAGAAACTCTTCAGGCCAGAAGGGAATGGCAGGACATGCTTAAAGTGATGAAAGAGAAAAACCTACAACCCAGATTACTATAGCCAGTAAGGATCTCATTCAAATATGATGGAGAAATCAAAAGTTTACAGACAAGCAAAAGGTGAGAGAATTTAGCAACCACCAAACCAGCTCTTCAACAGATGTTAAAGGATCTTCTCTAGACAGGAAACACAGAAAAGGTTTATAAACTCGAACACAAAACAACAAAGTAAATGGCAATGGGGTGATACTTCTCAATAATTATCTTAAATGTAAATAGGTTGAATGCCCCAACCAAAAGATAAAGACTGGCTGAATGCATACAAAACCAAGACCCCTACATATGCAGTCTACAAGAGACCCACCTCAAAACAAGGGACACATACAGACTGAAAGTGAAGGGCTGGGAAAAGATATTTCACACAAATGGAGACCAAAAGAAAGAAGGAGTAGCAATACTCATATCAGATAAAATAGACTTTAAAGTAAAGGCCATGAAAAGAGACAAAGAAAGACACTACATAATGATCAAAGGATCAATCCAAGAAGAAGATATAACAATTATAAATATATATGCACCCAACATAGGAGCACCACAATATGTAAGGCAAATGCTAGCAAGTATGAAAGGGGAAATTAACAATAACACAATAATAGTGGGAGACTTTAACATCCTACTCACACCTATGGATGGATCAACTAAATAGCAAATTAGCAAGGAAACACAAAATTTAAGTGATACAATGGATCAGTTAGACCTAATTGATATAAATAGGACATTTCACCCCAAAACAATGAATTTCACCTTTTTCTCAAGTGCATACGCCAATTTTCCCAGATAGATCACATAAATCTAGCCATAAATCTGGGCCATAAATCTAGCCTTGGTACATTCAAAAAAATTAACATCATTTCAACCATCTTTCCTGATCACAATGCAGTAAGATTAGATGTCAACTACAGGGGAAAAAAAACTACTAAAAATACAAACATATGGAGGCTAAACAACACGCTTCTGAATAACCAATAAATCACAGAGGAAATCAAGAAAGAAATAAAAATATGCATAGAAATGAATGAAAATGAAAACACAACAACTCAAAACCCATGGGATTCAGTAAAAGCAGTGCCAAGGGAAAGGTTCATAGCAACACGAGAAACCTCAAGAAACAAGAGACAAATCAAATAAATAACCTAACTTTATACCTAAAGAAACTGGGGGGGGGGGGGAAGTATTGAAGAACCCCAGGGTTCGTAGAAGGAAAGAAATCATAAAAATTAGGGCAGAAATAAATGAAAAGGAAACAAAGGAGACTATAGAAAAATCAACAAAACTAAAAGCTGATTATTTGAGAAGACAAATAAAATAGACAAACCAACAGCCAGACTCATCAAGAAACAAAGGGAGAAGAATAAAATCAACAGAATTAGAAATGAAAATGGAAAAATCACAACAGACAACACAGAAATGTAAAGGATCATAAGAGACTACTATCAGCAACTGCTGCTGCTGCTAAGTCACTTCAGTCGTGTCCAACTCTGTGTGACCCCATAGACGGCAGCCCACCAGGCTCCCTCATTCCTGGGATTCTCCAGGCAAGAACACTGAAATGGGTTGTCATTTCCTTCTCCAATGCATGAAAGTGAAAAGTGAAAGTGAAGTCACTCAATTGTGTTCAACTCTTCGTCCCCATGGACTGCAGTCCCCATGGACTGCAGCCTACCAGGCTCCTCCGTCCAGGTTATTTTCCAGGCAAGAGTACTGGAGTGGGTTGCCATTGCATTCTCCCTGCCAATAAAATGGACAACTTGGAAGAAATGGACAAATTCTTAGAAAAGTATAACCTTCCAAAACTGAACCAGAAAGAAATAGAAAATCTTAACAGACCCATCACAAACACAGAAATCAAAACTGTAATCAAAAGTCTTCCAACAAACAGAAGCCCAGGACAAGAGGGCTTCACAGGTGAAATCTACCAAAAATTTAGAGGAGAGCTTACACCTATTCCACTCAAATTCTTCCAGGAAATTGCAGATGAAGGTAAACTACCAAACTCATTCTATGAGGCAACCATCACCTTAATACCAAAACCAGACAAAGATGCCACAAAAAAAGAAAACTACAGGCCAATATCACTGATGAATATATATGTGAAAAACCTCAATGAAGTTCTAGCAAACAGAATCCAATAACATATTAAAAAGATCATACATCATGAAAAAGTGGGCTTTAACCCAGGGATGCAAGGATTCTTCAATATTTGCAAATCAATCAATGTGATACTCCACATTAACAAATGGAAAGATAAAAACCATATGATTATCTCAATAGATGCAGAGAAAGCCTTTGACAAAATTCAACATCCATGAATGATAAAAGCCCTCCAGAAAGCAGGCATAGAAAGAACATACCTCAACATAATAAAAGCCATATATGACAAACCCTCAGCATACATTATCCTCACTGGTGAAAAATTGAAAGCATTTCACCTAAATTCAGGAACAAGACAAGGATGCCCACTCTTGCCACTACTATTCAATTAGTTTTGGAAGTTTTGGCCACAGTAATCAGAGAAGAAAAAGGAATACAAAGAATCCAGATTGGAAAAGAGAAGTGAAACTCTCACTGTTTGCAGATGACACAATCCTCTACATAGAAAACCCTAAAGACACCACCAGAAAATTACTAGAGCTAATCAATGCAAATAGTTGAGTTACAGGATATAAAAGTAACACAGAGAAATGCCTTGCATTTCTATACACTAGCAATGAGAAAGCAGAAAGAGAAATTAAGGACACAATTCCATTCACCATTGCAAAGTAAAGAATAAAATACTTAGGAATAAATCTACCTAAAGAAACAAAAGTCTTATATATAGAAAACTATAAAACACTGACGAAAGAAATCAAAGATGACACAAATAGATGGAGAAATATACCATGTTCATGGATCAGAGAAATCAATAAAGTGAAAATGAGTATACTACCCAGAGCAATCTATAGAATCAATGCAATCACTATCAAGCTACCAATGATTTTTTTCAGAGAACTAGAACAAATAATTTTATAATCTGTATGGAAATACAAAAAATCTCAAATAATGAAAGCAATCTTGAGAAAGAAGAATGGAACTGGAGGAATAAATCTGCCTGACTTCAGATATACGACAAACCTAAGTTATCAAGACAGTATGGTACTGGCACAAAGACAGAAATATAGATCAATGGAACAATATAGAAAGTCCAGAGATAAATCCACCCACCTATGGGCACCTTATCTTTGACAAAGGAGGCAAGAATATACAGACAATGTCTTTAACAAGTGGTGCTGTGAAAACTGGTCAACCATTTGTAAAAGAATTAAACTAGAACACGTTCTAACACCATACACAAAAATAAACTCCTTAAAATGGATTAAAACTCTAAATGTAAGACCAGAAACTATAAAACTCCTAGAGGAAAACATAGGAAGAACACTCTCTGACATAAACCACAGCAGGATCCTCTATGACCCACCTCCCAGAGTCATGGAAATAAAAGCAAAAATAAATAAATAGGACCTAATTATGCTTAAAAGCTTTTGCACAATGAAGGAAACTATAAGTAATGTGAAAAGACAGCCTTCAGAATGGGAAAAAATAATAGCAAATTAAGCAGCTGACAAAGAATTAATCTCAAAAATATATAAGCAGCTCATTCAGCTCAATACCAGAAAAATAAACAACCAATCAAAAAATGGGTCAAAGAATTAAACAGACATTTCTCCAAAGAAGACATACAGGTGGATAACAAGCACATGAAAAGATGCTCAACATCACTCATTATCAGAGAAATGCAAATCAAAACCACAGTGAGGTACGATCTCACACCAGTAAGAATGGCTGCTTTCAAAAAGTCTACAAACAATAAATGCTGGAGAGGGTGTGGAGAAAAGGGAACCCTCTCACACTGTTGGTGGGAATGCAAACTAGTACAGCCACTATGGAGAACAGTGTGGAGATTCCTTAAAAAACTGGAGATAGAACTGCCATATGACCCAGCAATCCCACTCCTGGGCATACATACCAAGGAAACCAGATCTGAAAGAGACACGTGTTCCCCAATGTTCATCGCAGCACTGTTTACCATAGCTAAGACATGGAAGCAACCTAATGTCCATCAGCAGACGAATGGATAAGAAAGCTGTGGTACACAATGGAATACACAATGGAATATTACTCAGTCATTAAAAAGAATACATTTGAATCAGTTTTATTGAGATGGATGAAACTGGAGCCTATTGTAAGAGTGAAGTAAGTCAGAAAGAAAAACACCAATACAGTATATTAACACATATATATGGAATTTTGAAAGATGGTAACAATGATCCTATGTGCGAGATAGCAAAAGAGACACAGATGTAAACAACAGACTTTTGGACTCTACGGGAGAAGGCGAGGGTGGGATGATTTGAGAGAAAAGCACTGAAACATGTAATAGCATATGTGAAACAGATCACCAGTCCAGGTTCGATGCACGAGACAGTGCGTTCAAGGCTGGTGCACTGGGACGTCTCTAAAGGATGAGATGTGGAGGGAGGTGGGAGGGGTGTTCAGGATGGGGAAGACATGTACACCCATGACTGATTCATGTCAATGTAAGGCAAAAACCACTACAATATTTTAAAGTAATTAGCCTTCAATTAAAACAAATTAATTTACCAAAAAAAATGAATGGATGAAAGAGGTAAATAGACATTTCTCCAAAGAAGACATATAGATGGCCATGAAATACATGAAAAGATGCTCAAATCAGTAATTATTAGAGACATCCAAATCAAAACTACAATGAAGTATCACTTACCTCACACTGGTCAGAATAGCCTTCATTAAAAATAAAAGTTACAAACAATTAATGCTGGAGAATGTGTGGAGAAAGAGGGAGCCTTCTTGCACTGTTTGTGGGAATCCAAAATTGATAGAACCACTATGAAGAACAGTGTTTGGGTTCCTTAAGAAACAACCTAGGTCTATCATATGATGCATCAATCCTACTATTGGTCATAAACCTTGAGAAAACCATAATAAAAAACACATAGGTACCCCAATATTCATGGCAGCACTATTTACAATAGCAAGACAAAGAAGCAACTTTAATGTCCCTTGACAGATGAATGGATAAAGGTGTGGTACATATATACAATGGAAAATTACTTAGCCATAAAAAAGGAATGCAATTGTGACATTTGTAGTGATGTGGGTGAACTAGAGTCTGTTACAGAGAGTGAAGTAAGTCAGAAAGAGAAAAGCAAATATTATTATTAATGCATTTAAATAGAATCTAGAAAAATTCTATACACAGGAACATATTTGCAGGGCAGAAATACAGATACAGATGTATAGAATGGAATGTGGACATGGAATGGAAGAGCACTGTGTAACGAATTGAGACAGTAGCCTTGACATATATGCTCTGTGCTGTGCTGTGTTTAGTCGCTTAGTCTGACTCTGTGCAACTCCATGGACCATAGCCCACCAGGCTCCTCTGTTGATGGGCATTCTCCAGTCAAGAATACCTGAATGGGTTGCCATGTGCTCCTCCAGGGGATCTTCCCAACCCAGGAATGGAACCAGGGACCCCTGCATTGCAGGCACATTCTTTATCAGCTGAGCTACCAGGGAAGCCTCATATATACACTACCTTTTGTGAAAATAGATAGCTGGTGGGAAGCTGCTGTGGGGCAAAGGAAGCTTAATTCTGTGCTCTGTGATGACCTAGAGGGAAGGGATGGTTGCGGGGGGGGGGGCGGGGGGCGTGATGGGAGGAAGGTCTAAGGGAGAGGGGATATGGCTTTACATAAATCTGATTCACTTTGCTGTACAGCAGAAACTAATACAACATTGTAAAGCAATTATCCTCCAATAAAAAGAAAGAGAAAATATAAAATGAAAGATGATTTAATGTAACCAAAATCAGCTGGAAAAGAGGTTATTGTTTGACAAAATGCAAACTAGGCGATCTATAATATTCCTAGGATCGACAAAGTCTATTAATGACACAGTAAATAGGAATGCAAACATAACTTAACAGAGTGAAACTGACAGCGAGAATAAGACAGCACATGCCAGAAATTTCAGTGAAAAACATGTCAGAGAAACCTTTCATTTTTTTATTTACCAAAATGGAGACTAAAATTTGTTGTGCAAAATGAAGAATATTTAAGAAAAAAATCACATTTAAAATGTTTCTAAAGTTAGTCAAATATTTAGTGTTCCAATGTAATGGCTACCTTATCCTATGTAATGTAATAATAATGTAATGTAATATCCTACCACATGATCCATAACTGCGATATGATCCATCAGTTTCACTTCTGGGCACTTATTAGAAGAAATCAAAAGAACTAACTGTAAAAGATATATGTAATGCAATATTCACTGTAGTGAATATGATCTTCTGAGTCCCTTTATCTGAAGTTAGTCTGGCCTTCCCCCCGCCCCACCTCCATGTTTCAGTGCTATGTTTTGAAGAATTCTAAGCATAAATTGATAAAAGACAGCTACCTATATTTTTAAGATTCAAATTCATAAACTTCTTCAGGCATGTAGGCTAATTTTCCTCAAGGAGTAGTAAGAGAGGCAAGAACCTTTGAGAGCCAGGTCAGCGGAAGCAGACAAACAGAGAAAATTTAGAGATATTCTCTACGAATGATACAAATTCATCTGATAGATCTGCATGATTCATACAATATGAGAAAAATTTTTGATGGACTGTTTTCTGGTTACTGTGTATTTGTAAACACTGTGACAAGGCCCATACTGCCCAAAAGAGGAACTCTTGCAGGAATCCTCATTGTAGGAAAGACTCAGTCTTGCTGTCCATGTGCAGGTGTGTGAACCTGGAGCTCATTTCAGGAGCCTACACTGGGTGATGAACAGGCTCAGTCACTTTGAATGGACTTACAGCAATACACAGGCCACACATTTTCTGTGCCATGAAAAGTAATCAGAGTTATGTAGCCACGGTCATCCCCCCTTTATAATCTCAGAATCATTTTATTTTTGTACTGTGGTTAGGGATTGTATCTTCTGCAGATTTTCTGATAGTTCCTGAGAATTATATTAATATTTTTCCAGTCAGAACTCCCATGAAGTCTTAGCCTCCTTTTCTCCAGAAAGATTCTAGGTAGACCCTCTTCTGTGAGAGACAATTTTATTTTTAAAATGGATTTTAATGGACTCTGCCTTTTGTTTCCACAGTGTAGAGTTCCTAACATTATAAAATCACCAACTGCAAATGCAAGCTGTCTGACAGTTTGAGGAGCTGGAGCTGTAGACAGGACCATCAAGATGCATCTTTGTATGCTAAAAGATCTGTAAGAGGAACAAAGATCTTTATTTTTATGCAAACATTCCTGCACTGAGCTCCAGGCATGTGTCAGGATCACTGGAGAAGAAAGACTGCCCACTGAATGAATCCAAAGACATAGTTCTTATGTGTGAAGAAGGATATTCCTCACAATTGTTTGACCACCTTCCAAAGTTCTCTCCTTATATAGATGACTTCTACGCATGGTTGGTGTTTCTTGATGTGGAAGGTAGAGGTGTCTTGAGGTAGAGGTAGCAGCCTTGAATCCTGCTAAAGTTTCCCGCATACTCAGAGGAGTCTTTCAATTTCTCTGTCAGGTTTTCTTGTAAACTAGACACAAATTGTAGAGGAATAAATCAGCAACCTGACGGTTGCTTATGAAACCTATATCACAATGAGGTACCATTACACGCCAGTCAGAATGGCTGCTATCCAAAAGTCTACAAGCAATAAATGCTGGAGAGGGTGTGGAGAAAAGGGAACCCTCTTACACTGTTGGTGGGAATGCAAACTAGTACAGCCACTATGGAGAACAGTGTGGAGATTCCTTAAAAAACTGGAAATAGAACTGCCATATGACCCAGGAATCCCACTCCTGGGCATACACACTGAGGAAACCAGATCTGAAAGAGATACGTGCACCCCAATGTTCATCGCAGCACTGTTTATAATAGCCAGGACATGGAAGCAACCTAGATGCCCATCAGCAGATGAATGGATAAGAAAGCTGTAGTACATATACACAATGGAATATTACTCGGCCATTAAAAAGAATGCATTTGAATCAGTTCTAATGAGGTGGATGAAACTGGAGCCCATTATACAGAGTGAAGTAAGCCAGAAAGAAAAACACCAATAGAGTATACTAATGCATATATATGGAATTTAGAAAGATGGTAACGATAACCCTATATGCAAGACAGAAAAAGAGACACAGTTGTATGGAACAGACTTTGGGACTCTGTGGGAGAAGGCGAGGGTGGGATGATCTGAGAGAATAGCATTGAAACATGTATATTATCAATTGTGAAACAGTCCAGTTTTGATTCATGAGACAAGTGCTCAGGGCTGGTGCACTTGGATGACCCAGAGGGATAGGATGGGGAGGGAGGTGGGAAGGGGGTTTAGGATGGGGAACGCATGTAAATCCGTGGCTGATTCATATCAATGTATGGCAAAAACCACTACAGTATTGTAATTAGGCTCCAACTAATATAAATAAATGAAAAAAATAAATTTAGAAAAGCATTACAAGTGTAGATTTTTTGACCTAGTTATTCTACTTCTAGGAATATGTCTTGAGGAATAATCAGAGATACATAAAAGATTTATTACATAATGTTTAGAGAAAGATAATGTTTAGTAAAAAGATAAACTCTATAAATAAGAATGTAGATTGAATATAGTATATCCACTTGATTAAATTCTATTATCCTCAATATCATTCTGTAGGAAAAAATTTAAGCAACCATTAAAAAAACCCAAGATATATTTTTAAGTGGAAAAATTTAATTTGTAATATATTACCCATATTTTGTAAGCACACCTTGTAATTGTATTTAAAACATCATTAGTGTTTTACCAAAATGTTAACAATTATTAAAAATTACATTATTTTCATCTGTGTATTTTCACTGTTTTCATATTTTCTACAATACTAAATATGTCTACTTCCTTAATAAAAACTAGTATGTGATTTAAAAAAAAAAAATAAAGAAACCTGTATCTGAGGTCGTCTTTCTTAACTGAAAGAAATAAGTAATATTTTATGATTGTTTAAGATATCTTCCCTAGAGGGGAAAAAGAAATGGGAACGTTATAGTAAACAAAGATTCTGTAGCTCTCCATTGGCTTAATCGTTGCCAGGGAAGCTTTTCTTCCGGTTGGGTTCTGCTCTCTTTGGAGGACGTGAGGGTGCCCTCTCCTGGTTCCCTGCCTCTAATGTCATCTAAATAGGTTTTCACACCAAACTCTACACTGAGTTTTTATGAAACATTCTCAAATTTCCTGAACTCTCATGGCAATAGCTTTTAACCCCAAAGAAAAGTGAAAGTGCTAGTCTGTCAGTCATATCCGACTCTTTCCAACCCCATGGACTGCAGCTTCCCCATCCCTCACCACTTCCTGGAGTTTGCCCAAGTTCATGTCCATTGAATTAGGGATGCCACTCAACCATCTCATCCTCTGGCAAACTCGTCTCCTCCTGTCCTCAATCTTTCCCAGCATCAGAGTCTTTTCCAATGAGTTGGCTCTTCACATCAAGTGGCCACATTTTTGGAGCTTCAGCACCAATCCTTCCAGTGAATACTCAGAGTTGATTTCCTTTTAGGACTGACTGGTTTGATCTCCTTGCTGTCCAAGGGACTCTCAAGAGTCTTCTCCAACACCACAGTTCAAAAGCATCAATTTAAAAGTTTAGATATATAGACATTTTTTTACTATTTCTTCATTTAAAAAATCTCAAAGACTTAAAACATCAAAAGCGTTCATTTGGCTCACAAATGTACCATGTGGGCAAAGCATGGGAAGTAATAGCTGGTTTGGCTCCACTCAGCTGAGGCAGCTTAAAGGCTGAGGTATATAGGTATCTGAAAGCTTGCTGACTCACACATCTCTCAGTTGGTCTCACTGGCATCTGAGACCTTCACCAGGGCTGTCAACAGATATATGGACACACAACCCTTTGTTTAACTTGGGCTTCTTTACAACATGGTGGTTGTGTTCCAGTGGTGAGTATCCCGAGAGAGAGGCAAGCAGAAACTGTGTAATTTTTAGATCTAGCCTTGGAGGCTTCGTAGTATCATATCTGCCATACTTTTTGGCTCACAGGCATCCAACCCCTTCCAAGTTGAAAGGGATAGAAAACGCATTCCTTGTCGTGATTGTTGGTGTGACAGAGATTTTAAGAGCTTTAAAGACCAAAAATTTTGCTGTGAATATTTTTAGAAAATGCAGTCTACCATAAATATTTATTTTTCCTCATCCCCATAATAACTAATAAAAATGACATCCATAAAATAGTAATCAAACATTCTTTTTAATGAATTGGCAATAGAAACTACAAAACTCAACTTGTTTGTCTAGCTCAGATAATATGAAATCAATTATCTTATAACTGCTAAGTTATTAATCTGATATTTTAAGCTCCATTAGAGTAGGAGATGACTGTTTTGCTTAATTATTGTATCTCCAACACCTGGTGGGATTCTGGCCTTTATTAAATAAATGTTTAAAATTTTCTAAGTAAAGGAATATGTAAGTGTATAAACAATATTAAAAGTCACTGCTTCCTATATAACTAACTCCCACAGTCTTTTCAACATGTTTATATTTTAGAATCTTAATGCCAATGTTTATATCAATATACTTTTTAGTGTGATCCACTCAAATATAGTGACAATTGAAAGTTCTTGAGGATTATAATCTTGCCAAGGTAGGTGTATGGTCAGGCCTCCCAGGATGGCTGTTCTCTTGTGATTTGTCCATCCCCTGCCAGTACAGTGCCTGCTTCACCTACACCCTACTCACAGGACTGACCTTCTATGTACTAGCCCCAGGCCCCAGCTAATGATTGTTCCAGCCTCTGGTGGTGGTTTAGTCACTAAGTCATGTCCGACTCTTGCGACCCCATGGACTGTAGCTTACCAGGCTCCTCTGTCCATGGTATTTCCCAGGGAAGAATATTGGAGTGTGTTGCCATTTTTGTCTCCAGGGCATCTTCCTGACCCAGGGATCAAACTCCCATCTCCTGCATTGCAGGTGGTCTCCTGAAGCCCATTCTAACCTTTAGATCAGAACATTTCCACCTGGAGGGCTTATCAAAGAGGCAGTGGTGGGCTTGGCCCTCTCTTGGTTTCCCTGGTAACTGATGAGCTAACCTGATGTCAATTTCCCCTATAACTGGCCACCACCACCTCCCTCTCCCCCTGAATGAAGACTGCTGCCACCTCCTGCTGGCTGCCCAGGGCATGCTGTGGATGTTGCTCCAGGACCTTGCTTCTGTCACTGACAGCTGGCTGTTTCCTCAGTCTTGAATCTGGGCAAGTACAGGCCTGCCTAGTGCAGCCTGACTGGGGTTGGGTAGTGGGTGTCAATAGCCAATAATATTTTCCCTATTTCTTAAGAAAAGAAACCAGCCATTTGAAATCAGAGCAATTTTTTAAATATATTCCATTTATTTGGCTGTGCCAGGTCTTAGCTGCGGCACACGGGATATTTGATCTTCACTGTGGCTGAGTGATCTTCTGTTACTGCATGTGGGATCTAGTTCCCTGACCAGGGATGGAACCTGGGCCCCCTGCACTGGGAGCTCGGAGTCTTAGCCACTGGACCACCAGTGAAGTCCCAGAGCAAGTTTTTAAAAATAAGATAAATTACCAAAGTTTGAACTGCTCTTTAAAAAAAATTACATACCTTCTTCCAGTGACTAAAATACACCCTGAAGTCAATTCAGTCACTGTGAAAACAATATTCAAATCCTTTTGAAACATTACATGTATTTGTAATTTACTTCAAATATATGTAAAGATAGAAGAGTTAAAGAAACCTCAGTCCATTAGTCGTGCACTCCTTTTAGAGTCGCTGCCTGAATGCCTAATCTCTGCTGAGCGGGCCTCTATCCTTCTCTCTGTCCCTCACCTCAGTGGAAACATGGAAATTGACCAAACCTAATTTCTAACATAGGAAAAAATTTTCTGTTTTGTTGCTCATAAAATACTTCATACTTTGATTGCCTCACATGTTTCATTGTATGTATTGGGGGACTTACATGTCTGGACTACATTCAATAGTTGTAAGATTAGTGAATGGTTTACTTTGAAGTGCTACATGGAGTTTCATTTGCTAATCAATGAATGCTTAATCTAGTTTCCTAAACCAAGGAAGTTTGTCAGTTTCAATTCCCTTCAATAATATTTCTTGCTAACAAGGATGAAATTACATTATAGGGAAATGTGGAGGACCGTGTGATAAGCTTTAGGATGCTTTCCATTTCGAATACGGAAGAGAATGTTGGCAGGTGAATTTCCTACAGCTCCTGCTGCTGCTGCTAAGTGCTTTAGTCGTGTCCGGCTCTTTGTGACCCCATGGACTGTAGCCCGCCAGGCTCCTGTGTCCATGGGATTCTCCAGGCAACAATACTGGAATGCGTTGCCATGTCCTCCTCCAGGGAATTTTCCCAACCCAGGGATCGAACCTGTGTCTCTTGCGGCTTCTGCATTGCAGGCAGATTCTTCACCCCTGTGTCTCCTGCCAAGCCCACTAAGCTCCCTCAAGGCCTCTTGTCTCTGGAGTGACACAAATGCGTACATATGGGTTAGTCTGAAAGTGACAGTCATAAAATATAACTTTTTAATCTACTCGTTAAGTTTCTGATAAATTCTTACCAGTACGGCACTTAACAAAAGGGTAGTAGGGAGCATGAAGGAGACCCCGCCCTGACTTTGTCTTTAATAAGGTTTGCACTGGACCTCCTTCCCAATTCCTGATTTTAGAGGCAATGTTTTCAGCTTTTTATTTTAAAGATTTATTCATTTATTGGCTGTTGTGGGTCTTTGTTGCTATACACAGGCATTCATTCTCTGGTTGTGGTGAGCAGGGCTTACTCTCTCGTTGCTGTGTGCAGGCATCTCAATGACAGTGGCTTCTCTTGTCGTGGACCATGGACTCCAGGTTCACGGGCTTCAGTAGTTGTAGTGCATGGCCTCAGTACTTGTGGCACACAGGCTTAGTTGCTCTCGAAGCATGTGGGATCTTCCTGGAACAGGGATAGAACTGCTGTTCCCTGTGTAGCAAGGCAGATTTCTAACCACTGGGTCACCAGGGAAGCCCTCAGTTTTTCACCACTGAGTATGATGTCAGCTGTGGATTTCCCACATATGGCTTGATTATGGTGAGGTAGGTTGCCTCTATGCCCACTTTCTGGAGAGTTTTTATCATAAATGGATTTTGAATGTTATCAAGAGTGCAGTCTTAGCACTTAAGAGAGCAAAATGGTCCTATGGCCTGACTGGTCAATAGAGAAAACGCCACGGCTTCGTTTGAAAAAGGACCCAACTGCTGTCCAGTCTCAAAGTGATTCTGTTGCCATTATGATTGATAAAAAGAGATATTTCATTATTATTTTCCTTTGCATTTTCCTATAAGTAAGTCTGAGAATTTTTTTGTATGGTTACTGTTCATTTGAATGTGTTCTTCTGTCATTTGGGTATTTGGATCAGCCCCTTGGAGATTCAACCAGTCCATCCTAAAGGAAATCAGTCCTGGGTGTTCATTGGAAAGACTTATGTTGAAGCTGAAACTCCAATATTTTGGTCACCTGCTGCAAAGATCTGACTCATTTGAAAAGAGCCTGATGTTGGGAAAGGCAGGAGGAGGCAGGGGAGGAGGGTACGACAGAGGATGAGATGGTTAGATGGCATCACCGACTCAGTGGACATGAGTTTGGGTAAACTCTGGGAGCTGGTGATGGACAGGGAGGCCTGGCATGCTGCGGTTCATAGGGTCGCAAAGAGTCGGACACGACTGAGCCAGTGAACTGAACTGCCTGTTTTTATGGTTATTCATCTGCATGTTATCAAATGTAAGAGCTGATTACATAGTATAAGTATTAATGCTATATCTTTTATGTGCCCCGAGACTGTCTCCCAAATATATACTTGACCTCATTCATGGGATCTTTATTGAAATAATGGTCAATTTTTCTCTAATTAGACTTAAATATGTACTTTTCCTCCTTGGATTCTAGAAATTATTATGAGTCTTCAGACTCATAAAATATTCAAATATTCTGCTAACATTTTTCCTTGTATTATGATGACTTTCCTGTAATTCACTTATAATAATATGTTTATTTATTAACCTTTGTGTGCATGTGTGTGCATTTGAGTATAGCGATAGGAGGGATATCCAATTCTCTTTTCTTTCAGGAGGATAAACAATTTTAACAGCACTCTTGATAGAAAACAACAACAACAAAAGAATCATCATTTCACAGTGAACAGAGATGCTATCTTTACCTTATAAATACATACACATACATAAGCACACACACTCACAAACATACCCTGTAGTCTATTCCTTTATTTTCTGTTTTATTAACTTTACACATGCTAAGTCAATATTATATTCTTGGATATTTTTCTTTCAAAAGAATTGTAAATCACTTTAATATTAGGCCTTCTACTAAAATTTCTGGTAATTCATATATTAACTTAAGAAGCACTGTCACTTTTCTGCTATCGTGTTACCGAGAACATGGTAAATCTTTCCTTTAGTCAACATACTGATGAGATTCTTTTAGAAATGCTTTATGGATCTCTTGCTATAGATCTTATACTGGTCTTGTTAAAATTATTTCTAATTATTTTATGGTTTTTGTTCCCATTTTGAATAGGTTAACTTTATTTTCATTTATAGTTGGTTATGTAAAACAAAGAAAAATCAGTTAATTTTGTGTATTTATAATGTACACAGCCTCTTTGAACATTTCCCTTAAGAGGACCAGCAGACTTAAAATTCTTAGGTTTCAATTTTTATCAAAAATATGGATAATTTTGCTCTTTTCCACTGATAGTACTGATTATTTACTGTTCTTTTCTTATTATATTTGCTAGAATGTATTATTTAAAGTTAATTATAATAGCCAAAGTGGGCTTCTCATTTCTTACAAGTGAAAACTATTTATCCTATCCTAAGATAGGACATCCTAAGAAAGTTTCTTCTCTTATTTTAGTCAGGATTTATTAAGATATCTGCTAAATTTCATCAAGCAACTTTAAACATCTGTGGCTGTACTCACTTGGCGCTCTCCATTAACACCATGGCGTCATAAAATGTGTTAAAGTTCCTAATTTTGTACTCTCATCTTCCTGAAATCCTACCTAAAGATCTCACTGCTAAATTCCAATTAATAATATTTTATTTGCATTCCTAATTTAGACTGTCATTGAACCATGTGTTCCTTCTTGGTACACTCATTGTCATGTTTTATTAGTAATATTGTATTCTCTTTCTATAATGAGTTTAGGAGACTTCTCGCATTTTCTAAGGGTCTATAATTTAAGCTGAATCTATCTCTTTTCTAAATATTGGATAAAGTTCATCTTTGAAACTCTCTGATCACTGTTCTTTGTTTAGTAATATATTTTAAATCACCTTTCCAACCTATTTTACAATAATTATTATCTTAATTTTTCTGTTTATTTATGTCAGTGTTACTAATTTATCTTTTTTCTGGGAAAATATCTACATAATCTAGAATTTTAGAAGGTTAGAGTGTTCACTAGTAATTATTTAAATCTCATTTGTATCTGGATTATATTTCCATTTTTATCATAATATGTATTTACTTCCTCTTTTGCCTAATTGAGATCATAATCTACATTACTGATCTTTTAAAAATTAGTTTTTAAGTTTACCTTTTCATCTGTTTATAATTTTCTACTTCATTTCTTCAGATTCTACTTTTATGCATTCTTTCCTTTTTTCTCCAAAGAATATTGCTTAATATACAATGTGATGTTCCTACACTCCTGGTTGGGAAAGTAAGTTGGTACAGCTGCTATGGAAAACAGTATGGAGGTTCCTCAGAAAACTAAACATAGAAATACCATATGATCCAGAAATCTCACTCTTGGGAATATACCCAGACAAAACAATAATTTGAAAAGATACACGCAACCCTGTGTTCATAGCAGCACTATTCACAATAGTCCAAATATGGAAGCAACCTAAATGTCCTTTGACAGTTGAATGGATGAAGATGTGGTCCATATATACAATGGAATACTACTCAGTCATTAAAAAGAATGAAATAGTGCCATTTGCAGCAACATGGAACCAATTAAAGTTTATATTATTATACCAAGAGAAAAAAGTCAGAAACGAACAAGTACTATATGATATCACTTAAATATAGAACCTAAAATATTGCACAAGTGAACCTATCTACAAAACACTAACAGACTCATAGACATAGATATTAGGCTTATGGTTGCCACAGGAAAGGGGAGAGAGAGGAAAGGACTGGGAGTTCAGGGTTGGCAGATGCAAACAGTTACATTTACAGTGAATAAACAACAAGGTCCTTGTTGCATAGCACAGGGAGCTGTATTCAGTATCCTGTGATAAACAGTAACGGATAAGAGTATTTAAAAAGAATGTATAAGGGTGGGATGTTTCGAAAGAACAGCATGTATATTATCAAGGGTGAAACAGATCACCAGCCCAGGTGGGATGCATGAGACAAGTGCTCGGGCCTGGTGCACTGGGAAGACCCAGAGGGATCGGGTGGAGAGGGAGGTGGGAGGGAGGATCGGGATGGGGAATAGGTGTAACTCTATGGCTGATTCATGTCAATGTATGACAAAACCCAAATAAATAAATAAATAAATAGAGTATGGAAAAAAAAAAAAAAAAGAATGTATATATGCGTATAACTGAGTCACTTTGGACTAAATGCACCAACCAAAAGGCACATGGATGCAAATACAAGATCCCTATATATGCTGTCTACAAGAGACCCACCTTAGGCCTAGGGAAACATACAGACTGAAAGTGAGGGGCTGAAAAAAGATATTCCATGCAAATGGAAATGAAAATAAAGTGAGCATAGCAATACTCATGTCAGATAAAATAGACTTTAAAATAAAGACCATTACAAGAGACAAGGAAGGACACCACATAATGATCAAGGGATCAATCTAAGAAGAAGATATAGCAATTATAAATATATATGCACCCAACACAGGAGCACCTCAATACATAAGGCAAAATGTTAACAACTATTAAAGGGGAAATTGACAGGAACACAATAGCAGTGGGGGACTTTACTATTCCACTCACACCAATGGACAGATCATCCAGGCAGAAAATTAATAAGGAAGCACACAAGGCTTAATTGATACATTGGACCAGTTAGAACTAATTAATATCTACAGGGCATTTCACCCAAAAACAGTAGATTTCACTTTTTTCCTTAAGAGTACTTGGAACATTCTCCAGGATAGATCACATCTTGAGTCACAAATCAAGCCTTGATAAATTTAAGAAAAACCTGAAACCATTTCAAGCATCTTTTCTGACTACAATGATATCAACTACAGAAAAAAAGTTATAAAAAGAACCCACAAACACATGGAGACAAAGTAATATGCTTCTGAGTAACCAAGAGATCACTAAAGAAATCAAGGAGAAAAAAAAAGTACCTAAAAGCAAATGACAATGAAATACAACCACTCAAACCCTGTGGGATGCAGTAAAAAGTCAATGGCAACTCCCACTCAATGGACATGAGTTTGAGCAAGCTCCAGGAGTTGGTGATGGACAGGGAAGGCTGGCATGCTGCAGTCCATGGGGTCACAGAGTTGGACACGACTGAGTGACTGAACTGAAGAGGGAAGTTTATAGCAATAGAAGATTTACCTCAAGAATACAAGAGAAACATTAAATAAACCACCTAACCTTATACTTAAAGCAACGAGAAAAAGAACAAAGAAACCCCAAAGTTAGTAGAAGGAAAGAAATCATAAAGTTCAGAGCTGAAATAAATGAAAATGAAATGAAGAAGACAATAGAAAAGATCAATAAAACTATTAATAAAAGCTGATTCTTTGAGGAGATACACAAAATTGACAAACCGTTAGCCAGACTCATCAAGAAAGAAAGGGAGAAGACTCAAATCATTAAAATTGGAAATGTATAAGTATTATTTTAAAACGGTAAATTTCTACTTTGATCAGCAGTCAGGATGAGAGAAACTCCTGTCATATTAAGCAACACTCTTGACTGTAATGCTCCCAGTGACATTTGGCATGGAATTTTTTTATCCTTGGAGAGAGATGCACATGCTGATATGGTCAGCAACCTGAACAGGGAATAGAGTTGAACCCCATATCCTCTGTTGGGTTAAGTATCTGCTCCCATCTCAGCCAGTCCTCTTGCACCCACTGAAGGAGATATATTTTTGTTATTCATGTTGTGAAAGAAAGTGAAAGTTGCTTAGTCTTGTCTGACTCTTTGTGACTCAATTCTCCAGGCCAGAATACTGGAGCAGGTAGCCTTTCCCTTCTCCCGGGGATCTTCTCAACCCAGGGATCAAACCCAGGTCTCCCATGTTGCAGGCAGATTCTTTACCAGCTGACCCACAAGGAAAGCCTAAGAATACTGGAGTGGGTAGCCTATCCCTTCTCCAGGGCATCTTCCCAACACAGGAATGGAACCAGGGTATTCTGCATTGCAGGAGGATTCTTTACCAACTGAAGTATTAGGAAAGCCCATCCATGTTGTAATTGTTGCTATTGAACTGTGTGTGTTGATTATGATCTTGGAGACACTTGAGTGGTCCTAAAGAGAGATCTTAGTTCCCTGCCCAAGAATTGAACCTGGGTAGCCTGGATGAAAACTGGGAATGTAACCATTACATGACCAGGGGCTACCGGCTAGAGAGAAAGTGGCCCAGGTTCTTGCCCCCATCTGAACGGAAAATGTTTTGAGTTTCTTATTAGAGACACAGCACAAAGAGTGAGAGGACACACAGACAATTTGTTTATTTAAGACTGAAGCAAGGCTGAAATGCACACTTGGAGCAAAAGGGTGTGAGTGTCCTCCCTAATGAGGAGGAGTGCAGTAAAGAGGTGATTAAATCTTTATATAGGGCAGTTCTTCTGGGTATTTGCTTACCTTTGGCCAATTGTTGCACTACTTTCCCCACACCTGACCAGTTCTAGAACACTTCCCAACATAGGTGCACATTTTTTCCAGGACAGATTCAGTACAGAGGCTTATGGGAGCTTGTCATCAACTATTATGGGGTGGTTCCCACTCCTTTTTGACTCCTGTGAATGTTTCTGCGCTTGTACAGTCTGGGAGCTTTCATTAACCTCAGGAGAGGGCATCTCATGCTCTTTACACCAAATGAGCTCATCTGTGATTAACTTTGTCCTTGGAGCATCTAAGGAAAACAAAATTCAGTTTTACTCTTCTTTAAAACTTCCAGCTGCTCTGCTAAAGGTCCATCTACCTCCTACCTCGATTACAATTTATAAAAAGAGGAAACCATCACATGCAGAATGTAGCCTTCACTCGTGGTCATTGGAGGTTTCTGAAGTGGGGTGAGGTCAGGCTGTCCACTGAAGCAAATTAACAAACTTCTCATATTTTTAAAGATTTGGAGTTAACCAAAAGGAGTCTTTCATACATATTTTTTCTCTTCATCTCTGATTTTTGAGCTATTTAACTAGGATATAACTGTTTCTTCACCTTGGATGGAAATAGGAATCCAGATGAACTTTTTTGTTGTTGTTGTTGTTTTATTTTTTTTTCCAGATGAACTTTTATCTCCTAATTTTGTCACCTTTGGACAAAACTGAGGAACACAGGGTGATATCCTCTAAAAGGGAAAGAAATACCCCATAAAAATATACTGACTTCAAACCTGACTTATTTTTTAGCTTTTCCTGGGAATTCCATTTAAATGTTATTCTTTCCAGGAAACTGGGCTTCTTAAGAGCAAGCATAGACTTCCTTTTAGCTATTTGGCTTCTACATTAACTAAATCACAGAATCAATGTACTCTCAGATTCTGTTTTTCTCTGTCAATTTTCTCTCTCTCTCTCTCAGGCACACACACACACACACACACACACATACACGTGAACACACACATAAACAAATGCCTAGATAGAAAGTATACAAAATAATAAGAAATCCCAGTTGTTGATTTTGTTATTTTGATGTTTAATGGAGAAGAGTACAGAGGAAAAGACGGTGGTGCTGTTTCCATTTATTTCCTTGAGTTCTCCCACCTAATTTATTTATAACAACATATTTCTAGATCTTATTGTTAGACTCTATAAGTAAGTTTCCAATTCTTACCAAGTAGGTGAACATACAGGAAAGCCTCATACAAAATTCTCTTATAGACAGTTTATTCAAACTGCATGGTGTGTTCAAGTTTTCCTGTTTCCACTGCTCTTCTGAACTCGTCCAAGCTTTTCCTTCAGTTCATGTAAGTAATTATGTTGTTAACAAAGTCCAGGGTGAGTACATTTGCCACTCTCCTCTTATAAATTACATTCTTCCCCAAATCACGGTGGATTCTGATTTGTGAACCAAATGAGAGAAGCTAAAGAAGCGAGAGTAGAGTAACTGGAGCTAAGATGACTGAAGGCCTTGGAGAGGTCAATGAAATTTTGACAAACTAGACACTCCCTCTGGTGATAGAAGCAAGGTTCAATGCTGTAAAGAGCAATATCGCATAGGAACGTGGAATGTTAGGTCCATGAATCAAGGCAAATTGGAAGTGGTCAAACAGAAGATGGCAAGAGTGAACATCGACATTCTAGGAATCAGTGAAATAAGATGGACAGGAATGAGTGAATTTAACTCAGATGACCATTATATCTACTACTGTGGGCAGGAATCCCTTAGAAGAAATGGAGTAGTCATCACAGTCAACAAGAGTCCAAAATGCAGTACTTGGATGCAATCTCAAAAATGACAGAATGATCTCTGTTCGTTTCCAAGGCAAACCATTCAGTATCATGGTAATCCAAGTCTATGCCCCAACCAGTAATGCTGAAGAAGCTGAAGTTGAATGGTTCTATGAAGACCTACAAGACCTTCTAGAACTAGCACCCAAAAGAAATGTTATTTTCATTACAGGGGACTGGAATGCAAAAGTAGGAAGTCAAGACACACCTGAAGTAACAGGTAAATTTGGTCTCGGAATACAGAATGAAGCAGGGCAAAGGTTAACAGAGTTCTGCCAAGAGAACGCACTGATCATAGCAAACACCCTCTTCCAACAACACAAGAGAAGACTACACATGGACATCACCAGATGGTCAATGCCAAAATCAGATTGATTATATCCTTTGCAGCCAAAGATGGAGAAGCTCTATACAGTCAGCAGAAACAAGACAAGGAGCTGACTGTGGCTCAGATCATGAACCCCTTAATGCCAAATTCAAACTTAAATTGAAGAAGGTGGGGAAAACCATTAGACCATTCATGTATGACCTAAATCAAATCCCTATGACTATACAGTGGAAGTGAGAAATAGATTTAAGGGACTAGATCTGATAGACAGAGTGCCTGATGAACTATGTACAGAGGTTCATGACATTGTACAGGGGGCAGGAATCAAGACCATCCCCACGAAAAATAAATGCAAAAAAGCAAATTGACTGTCGAAGGAGGCCCTACAAATAGTTGTGAAAAGAAGAGAGGCGAAAGGCAAAGGAGAGAAGGAAAGATATACCCATTTGAATACAGAGTTCCAAAGAATAGCAAGGAGAGGTAAGAAAGCCTTCCTCAGTGATCAATGCAAGGAAATAAAGGAAAACAATAGAATGGGAAAGACTAGATATCTCTTCAAGAAAATTAGAGATACCAAGGGAACATTTCATGCAAAGATGGGCTCAATAAAGGACAGAAATGGTATGGACCTAACAGAAGCAGAACATCTTAAGAAGAGGTGGGAAGAATACACAGAAGAACTGTACAAAAGAGATCTTCATGACCCAGATAATCACAAAATTGTGATCATTAACATTCATCTATAGTTGGACATCCTTGGATGTGAAGTCAGGTGGGCCTTAGGAAGCATCACTATGAACAAAGCTAGTGGAGGTGATGGAATTCCAGTTGAGCTATTTCAAATCCTAAAAGATGATGCTGTGAAAGTGCTGCACTCAATATGTCAGCAAATTTGGAAAACCCAGCAGTGGCCACAGGACTGGAAAAGGTCAGTTTTCATCCCAGTCCCAAATAAAGGCAATGCCAAAGAATGCTCAAACTACCGCACAATTGCACTCATCTCACATGCTAGGAAAGTAATGCTCAAAATTCTCCAAGCCAGGCTTCAGCAATATGTGAACCGTGAACTTCCAGATGTTCAAGCTGGTTTTAGAAAAGGCAGAGGAACCAGAGATCAAATTGTCAATATCCTCTGGATCATTGAAAAAGCAAGTGAGTTCCATTAAAAAAAAAAAAAAATCTATTTCTGCTTTATTGACTAAGCCAAAGCCTTTGACTGTTTGGATCACAATAAACTGGAAAATTCTTAAAGAGATGGGAATACCAGACCACCTGACCTGCCTCTTGAGAAACCTATATGGAGGTCAGGAAGCAACAATTAGAACTGGACATGGAACAACTGACTGGTTCCAAATAGGAAAAGGAGTACATCAAGGCTGTATATTGTCACCCTGTTTATTTAACTTATATGCAGAGTACATCATGAGAAACGCTGGGCTGGAGGAAACACAAGCTGGAATCAAGATTGCCGGGAGAAATATCAATAACCTCAGATATGCCGATGACACCACCCTTATGGCAGAAAGTGAAGAAGAACTAAAGAGCCTTTTGATGAAAGTGAAAGAGGAGAGTGGAAAAAGTTGGCTTAACAATCAACATTCAGAAAACTAAGATTATGGCATCTGGTCCCATCACTTCATGGCAAATAAATGGAGAAACAGTGGAAATAGTGTTAGACCTTATTTTTTTGGTCTCCAAAACCACTGCAGATGGTGATTGCAGCCATGAAACTAAAAGATGCTTGCTCCTTGGAAGGAAAGTTAGACCCACCTAGACAGCATATTAAAAACCAGAGACATTAGTCAACAAAGGTCCATCTAGTCAAGACTATGGTTTTTCCAGTAGTCATGTATGGATGTGAGATTTGGATTATAAAGAAAGCTGAGCACCAAAGAGTTGATGCTTTTGAACGGTGGTGTTGGAGAAGACTCTTGAGAGTCTCTTGGACTGCAAGGAGATCCAACCAGTCCATCCTGAAGGAGATCAGTCCTGAGTGTTCATTGGAGGGACTGATATTAAAGCTGAAACTCCAATACTTTGGCTAGCTGATGCAGAGAACTGACTCATTTGAAAAGACCCTGGTTCTGGGAAAGATTGAGGGCAGGAGGAGAAGGGGATGACAGAGAATGAGATTGTTGGATGGCATCACCGACACAATGGACATGGGTTTGGGTGGACTCCGGGAGTTGGTGATGGACAGGGAGGCCTGGTGTACTGCAGTTCATGGGGTCGCAAAGAGTCAGACACGACTGAGCGACTGAACTGAACTGAGACACTCCCTGTAATCAAGGTATTTCTCAAATTGAGGTGTTTTTTGTTTTTTTGTGAAGGGAAGGGGTTGGGAAGTTGGACAGTAAACAGAATTTCATATCCCAATAAGGATCTGAGGATATCTTATGCAATGGAATCTCAAGATTGATAATACACTATGACCTTTTCCACAAAAAACTCACATCTAGGTAGAAATTGTAACTTTATTGTTATATGTGCAGAGGTACACAAAATAAAGAAGCAATGTCAGGGGTAAACTTAATATTTTCAATCTTTAATTTCCAAAAGAAGGTATTATTAAAGATTAAAATTTGGGGACTTCCCTAGTGGCCGAGTGCTAAAGAATCCCCTGCCAATTCAGGAGACATGGAATTGACCCATGATCCAGTAAGAGCCCACATGCCTCGGAGCAACTAAGCCCATGTACCACAACTAGTGAGCCTGTGTGCCGCAGCTACTGAAGCCTGTGTACCTAGAGCCCATCCTCTCCAACAAGAGA
Organism: Cervus elaphus; assembly: GCF_910594005.1. Lineage (NCBI taxonomy): Eukaryota > Metazoa > Chordata > Mammalia > Artiodactyla > Cervidae > Cervus > Cervus elaphus. The sequence goes on from NC_057816.1 coordinate 43,941,712, forward strand.
AGCCACCACAATGAGAAGCCTGAGCACTGCAATGAAGAAGAGCCCCCACTCCACAACAAAGGGTAGCCCTCTCGCCTCAACCAGAAAAAGAACCAGCACAGCCATAAACAGATAAAGATTAAAATTTTAGCATCTTAAGAATATGTTCCACTTTTTTAGCCACAGCTTTATGTGATAAGAGCAGATTTGTGATGATTGATCATTTCATGTAGTAGAAAGACAGTGTTTTGAATTTTCCTGTCAGATATCCTCCCTGAGTGAAACACCATGGTCAATCATTGATTAAGCAGGAAAATGTCTTATGGAGCATGAATAGGATGCAAACCAAGACAAGATAAAGAAACCCTTTGGAGATAGTTGCCTGAAACTTAGCAGACAAACCCATATTTCTTTCAGAAAAAAAAAAATCTATTATTATTTTTAGTCAATAATGTGATATACAACTATAACATGATCATTAAGCCTACAACATAGCATCAATATTTCAATTATGCATATATTGAATAATAGAATGAGAAGGCATGAGATAATAACCGGGGTACTAGGGCAAGAGATGGAGTCTTAGAAAAGAACCACCAATTGCTATTGTGTGTGCAGTTATAGGTGGAAAGAAAAAAAAAAAAGCACTAGTGTGCTACCAAAACAACAAAAACAAAGTCTCAGAGGGAAGAAATTCATGGAGAACTCAAAGAGCAGTATAAAATTTCAGAGAAATTCAGTTCAGATGAGGTCAACAAGATTCATCAAGTAGTAGGGGGCTATTTCTGCCAGTGTTGTAAGTGGTATTACTAGGGGGCTTGACTGAACTGACTTGAAAAACAGAATTAGAATGATTCCTACTTCTGAAGAAGTTACACAGCATCACTGACTCAATGGACATGAAGATGAGCAAACTCTGCAAGACAGTGGATGACAGAGGAGCCTGGCATGCTATAGTCTATAAGGTCCCAAAGAACAGAACATAACTTAGTGACTGAGCAACAACATAGTTCATTGAATACATATATAAAATTCATCCTTTGGAAGTTCATTTATTTTAAAAACAGCAATTCCAGGGATTAAAAATATGAATTTAGGGATAACTATTTCACTAGAAATCAGATTGTGACACTTAGATTAAGTAGGTTTCAAAGGTTTCACTTCAATCATTGGCATTTAAGGTATGTTTCAACTCTGTAAAAATCTAATTACATTTTGCATTTTCTGCAAAAATCTAACCAGGTAGCTAACCTATATCTTTTCACAGATTTGATAACCCTATCACTGGGAGGAAATGGGCATGGTCATTGGAGAATATATAAAGCATCCAGCAAAGAGCCAAGCTCATTCTTCTCCAGAGCCCTGGGCTGTTGTGTTCGGAGTTGGCTGGGCTGTGGAGACTTTTGGAAGTTACTGCCACAAGGCAGTAAGCACTTAATCCTTGAACTGAATTTAACAGAGTTACTTACTGAACAAGAGTAGAACATTGCATTAACAGTACCCAAAGGTGAGTTATGAGCAAGGTGCAATGAATTTCTGCTATGTACATTTAAAAATGAAATGAAAGCTAAATTGTGGCTTTTTTCCCCCTGTTGGTAGTATCTATATGTGAGCACTAGATCAATCATTTATTGAATGTGTGATTTGTAGACAAGTAACTTATTTCACCCACACTATGTCAAGTGCCCTCTTTTTAAGATGCATGTTAAGATAGAAAATTAGTTAATAATAATGTTGTGAAAATTAAAGTAGGTAATCCACAGAGGAAGAGTGGATCCAATGCCGAGAATTAATAAATGTATGAACCTCTCCTATTATCATTTTAATATTATCATTAGCATTAGCATTATCAATATAGAAATGAATATATTCATAATGAGTCCTTGGCCCATTTCTAGCAAGTTCTACACAAAGCTCATCTATACTTTCTCCCTGTTCTTCCAACTATCTCCTAATTTAAGGCATATTTGATTTAATAGCTTTATGGTCTATGCTAGTAGAGCTTTTGTGGCCCTCAGTCAAAAGTCCATAAAATCCATCTCAACAATTTTTATTTGTATAAATGTATTTACACACCATTGCTTCATTGCTACTCACTTTTCAAAAGATATTTTAAGATGTTTTATAATTGTTCAGTTCAGCAATTGTTTATTTCCCATCTATTTTAAATCAAAAATAAATTATCAGCCTTGTAAATAAGTAGCCTCTCCAATTCAAGTTCTCATACACAGGGAAGCTAACAGTAGTCATATATTTAAACTAAATATTTAGTCACAATGTATGATAACTGAAAGTATACCTAATTTAAACAAGCACTTTAATATGACATGATGATAAAATGAAGAAAAAAAGTAAAAGTGTTAGTCACACAAGGGTGTCCAACTCTCTGTGACCCCATGGACTGTACCCCATCAGGCTCCTCTGTCCATGGAATCCTCTAAACAAGCACACTGGAGTGGGTTGCCATTCCCTTTTCCAGGGGATCTTCCTGACCAGGGATTGAACCTAGGTCTCCCATGTTGCAGGTAAATTGTTTACCATTTGAGCCACCAGGGAAGCTTATAAAACGAGGAACTTATTAGTAAATAATTTTTGAGCTTATACTATTTTTTTTGAATGGTTTCACATTCATTGATGATTCTTCCCTGAATATATTCATAATTCTGATGGTTGTGAAATGTTTTGCTCTTTCCTTGATTCCTCTTATATTTATTGATTATCTTTACCAGAGTTGGCTAATTTATTGTCTCCAGGATATTGTCAAAAACCCAAGTCTCCCATTTCTCTATTCCCTTCAGGATATATGCTTTGATCTCCAGACAAATTCACTCCGTGGTCACAAAAAAACAGCCCCATTCATCACCTTCAAATACTGTACAGACTAACCCCAAGCTGTTGACTCTTTGTTGTTTGTTTTAATGAGCAAAAAGAAAAAGAAACTTGACAAAACTTATAATAATATTTTTTTTCAAACTTCATGTGCCAAATAAGATTAAATGGATACATATCCATTAATTGTTATCACTGGCAGAAGGATCAGGAGGGTTGTTTTGGGTGGAATGTGAACAAGACTCTGTGGCAGAGGATTGTGTCGGAATTGGATAATTGGATGAGAGCTGAATCCCTGATGGAAAAGCTGTGTCTGACAGTATCCTGAGTGTCATGAGGGCACTCAATTACCCAGCATCCTCTTTCCATTGCATGCAATACATCACCTGTCCTGTGCTATACACTAACATGTTGCTGTGAGTGGGAAGTAAGACTCGTGCCCCTTGATACTGTTTGTGGTTTTTAAAAGGCACTTCTTTTAAAGCTCAAGGCAACATAATTTTCTTTCTTTTTTCTTTTCTCTCTTCAGAAACATGAGTTCCAAAAGCCTCTGGAATGAAGTCACCTGTTCCCTGTGTGTGAAGTATTTCATAGGCCCAGTCACGCTGGGCTGTGGGCACAGCTTCTGCATGCGGTGTTTCTGTCTCTACTGGGAGGAAGGCCAACGGCCTCCTCGCTGCCCTGTGGGCAGGGAAACACCCCATCAACTGAACCTGAAAACCATACCAATTTGAGGAAACCGGTACTTCTTGCCAGACAGGACCCTGTGACTTACCGAATCCTGCAGAAGAGATATGTGAGATACACAGATATACCAAGAACTTCCTCTGTAAAGTCACCAAGGGTGTGTGTTGTTTACTCTGCTGTATGTCTGAGCAGCAGGGCGCTCCCAGGCACGGTTCCCTTCAGTGGACGGCTGAGGAAGACCGAGTAAGCAATGGCTAAGAGGGAAGTTTGAATCTAGGGAACTTTCTGTCTGAGAGTGAATGCCAAAGAAAATGAAGATAACTATTCTTTATTCATGTCAAAAATAAAGCAGACACTAACCAGCATTGTGGGCCAGGTCCTAGGAAAAACTATTTAAGAAAGGATGTCCTCAATCTTAAGCACTTAAGGTTTTACATTTTAAATTCTTACAACTCAAGCTGATGGTGAGGATGAGGTGAATCGTGTTTGGATTTGTGCTAAGTCCGCGTGAGACCAAGGTGGGCAAACTTGCTAATTTCAGTCAGTATTGTGCCCTGCACTTGTATAGTGACCAGTGTGCATGATTGCAATAGTCTAATCTAACAGAGTCTAATCAGAAACACTGTCTTTCAGCTAAGAGAATAGAGTGGTAGGAGATGAAAACTAGCAGCAGGACAACTAAAATCTGAGGTGGAATTTGCATAATAAAAATTGGTGAGGTGAAATAAAGTTCAAGAGCCAGTTTTCTCTACAGAGAAGCACCCTTTTCAACGTTTTCTCTCCTCTCCAGTTATAAGCATCCTACACAGTAGCCTTGTTTTTTAGTCACTCAGTCATGTCTGACTCTTTTGCAACTCTCTTGACTGAGCCTGCCAGGCACCTCTGTCTATGGTATTTCCCAGACAGAAGTACTGGGATGTTTCCTTCTCCAGGGGAATCTTCTCCACCCAAGGCTCAAATCTGTATCCCCTGCATTGTCAGATGATCCTTTGCCACTGAGCCAGGAGGGAAGCCCACATAGTAGATACTTGGGCTTAAAAATGAAACAAAATGGACACGTTCCCTTCTCCAGCGATCATCTGATATTCTCTGCTTTCCTTCTTACCCTAGGATATGAAAAATTTCACTACCAGCTTCTCTGATAATCAAACTGTTGGTTCTTTTGCAGCAAAAGCTTCTGAATATAATGAGGTCTGTATGGAAAAAGATACAAGAAAATAAAAGAAATCTGAACAGAGAAACGAACAAAATCAGAACATGGGATGTAAGCAAGAAATTCTATTTCATTCAGCACAATCTTGGGACACATGATGTTTATTCTAAACCTACGTTTGAACTAAATATTATAATGTTTATGTCTCAATATGGGTGACAGACCAATTACAAAAGGCTTTCATGTAACCATGTGGAATGAAGTCCATCCCTTTGTAGGACTTCTTTCTAAAATCAAAATATCAAGCTGAAAGATCTTACTTCCTAGCAAACGCCATAACATACCAACGGTTATAGAAAAATCACAGTCATAATTTGTCAATGAGATAAACCCAGGGCTTCTCACAGGGAAAATTTTTGAAACTTCAGAAAGGCAGCTGTAACTATTTGGATAGAAAAGGACAAATTGAAGTTGGAAATATATGCGGGTGCCAGGCAGGTAAATATGTGAGAGTTGAATACTAGAAAGTAGAGGAATCATATGAATATTGAGATTCTACATAGTTCATGTAGGTTGACATATGTATTTCATTAGAGATGCAGAGCTGAGAGTTATGGCTGGAAATGGAGATAGATGAGTTTCAAATGTGACCTAAATTCATGGGTGAGAAATTTGGATCTATCATTTGTTGATTCAAAAATGTGAATTGAGGACCCTACATAAAAGTTGTGAAATAGCAGTATATCTAGATTCTCCAGTAAGTAAACATTTACTGATGTGAAACATATAAACAAGCAATATTAAAAGACACTTCTCACCACTATAAATAAAATTTAAATGGGGCTGTGTGAATGACAAGGAAATATAACAAAATTATCTCGATTATTCAAAGATGATATACCTAAGGTTATAGTTTACAATGTTTCTCCTTTGAAACGTTGAGTGGCAGATATGTCATGATAACCATTCTAAGCCAGTGTAGAAATAGATGAAAGGAACAGATTTCCTTGTACTCACAGATCAAATGGAGTAATGAAGAGAGTCTGTTAACAATTCTGTACATAACATTTGTGGCACAATCCATTGTGATAAGTGCTTTTGAGAATAACAGCAACAAAGTTAAGTAATAAAAGTAATTTTGACAAAATTGAATTTTACGTATGATTAGAAAAGATTTACTAAGCAGGTTCATGTTTGGGCAGAGATTTGCTTGAGGGTAGAATTCAGGGCAGGGGGCTTTCTGTGGAAAGAGGTTTCTTAGGGAGAGATAACTAAATCAACACATCTCAAACTAAACTTATTCTTTTTCCACAGCACACTTGCCATGTTTTACTCTATTGTGTCAACCTTGATATAAAGGGAAATGAGAGAGCATACAGAAGTTGGAAGCCAGATCTGAAAGCTGAGAAATTCTTAAAGGAAAGTTTAGGAAATAATTACCCACAGATAATGGGAAATGATAGAATTCAAGAGATATTCTTGATGGTAGAGCAATATCAGAAAACAGGAAGCACTCGATATATAATGTTAAGAGGATAAAATTTAAGAACTGATACCTAGTTTCCGCTCTGAAGGTGGGGCATCATTGAGGATAGAAACAAAGGAGGAAGTACCGTTTTGTGTTAAGAAAATATTAGAGTTAGAGAATGTGAAACTTTGAGTTTCTGGCAGATATTCTAACACAAATAGGTAGTATGCAACTGGGTGAATGAGGATTGACCTTGAGTGAATGACTTGGTCTGGACAGGAACATTTCACAGTTTTCTGTATATTCTAGGCATGAGACGGATATCACAGTAGTGTTTTAAGGATGAAAAGAAAAACATGTTTACATGGTAAGATAACTGGAGGAATCTCTGTGGGTCAATCAGGGAAAGAAGAGCTGATTAAAGTGGACTGATAAAGGGGACCAAGAAAAGGGGGTTTGTTTGAAGCCCAAGGTGTAGAGGTTTTATAACAGAAGGATTGGGGTAACTGGAAGAAGTTCTTAGAAGCATGCAGAGTGAAAACTATGTGGACTCAGCAAAAGAGGTTCCTGATAAGAGGAAAGTGGTTTCGTTAAAGAACTCCTGGAAATTGAAGAGATTTTGCTGCTTTGATAAAAGATTAAGTTCCACAAATCAGTACTGTGAACATACACTCATGATCAAAAAATCTGCTCATTGAAAGTAAAGACAACACAAGAGAAAACCCAATGAAGACTTTGGTCAATGGAAGGTAGTTGTCTGTTGACCGGTGTCTCTTAGGATAGGGTGGAAGCCAGTTAAGACGTGGAGTGGAGAGCATCAGACAGGGGAGTCAAGCTACACTCATGTGCACAAGGTTCTGCTTTGCATGCAGTTTGTGGACCTGAAAGTAAATATTTTAGAAAGATGTTATCTAATTCTGTGAATATTTGCTATTATTTCTTTATAGCAAAGAGTCAGTCTATAGGTAAATATGTGAGGATAGACTCAGTAGTTTTAGTCATTAGTGTACTCCATATATTATATAAAACAATTATTGAATCACAAATTCATGTTTTTAAGAAGTGTGTTTATTTGTGGCAGTGTTCAGAGTCAAAATGTTGGTTTCAGGTTCAATGAAATAAAAGCAGCTGTGTGTTAAGTCGCTTCAGTCATGTTTGACTGTGTGCCATCCTCTGGACCGTGTGGCCTGCCAGGCTCCTCTGTCCACTGGGATTCTCTAGGCAAGAACACTGGAGTGAGTTGCCATGCCCTCCTCCAGGGGACCATCCCCACCCGGGGATCGAGCCCATGTCTCTTACATCTCCTGCATGGCAGGCAGCTTCTTTACCGCTAGAGCCGCCTGGAAAGTCCACCACCCCCACCCGCACCACGCACTAAAAAAAGCAGCTAGAACAAAAAAAAAAAAAAAAAAAATGGAATCCCAGATTTTTGTTTTTAATGAACATACCAACATTTCTGAAAGTTAGAAGATAAATAGTGGGTAACAGTAATGTATGTGACCTGATTAATTCGTTGTCATCCCAGAGCTATGTGAGTACATGGAAGAAGATGAAACAGACTGGATATTGGAAGGTGTTTCACTTAGTCTACCATGAAGAGAAGCATCATTTAGAGAAAACAGAAGAGGAAAGCAAAGAGATTTTTCAACAACTCAAAGAAAGTCAATACAATATGGACCTAAAGCAGAAACTTTTAAGGCAGATAAATGAGGAGCTCAAGGAACTGTGCCATAAGCCAGACTTGGAACTGATCCAGGTAAGGACGGAGGACTGGAGAGTCATGGTGCTGCTTGGATAATATCCACCTCTTCTTTGCCTTCCATCTAGTGTTTGCAATCATGATTTTTGTTGCTGTAATAAGAGTTTTATCTGTCCAAGTAATGCTAGTGACCAAGGGCCCTTCTTGCCAAACACAAGAACTGCAAAGCTTCATGGAGAAGTAGGCAAAAGAAATCCTTGAGAATAGTTCTTCTTAAATTCTCCTAATATACATATGATTACTGAGCAACTGCCACAGAGAAGGTGTTTAAAGATGTATGGATTGGTACCTGGACCTGGCGATAATGAGAAATTTGGGAATCCCTGTAACTCGTTTCCCCTTCTGTTTCTGTGTACATGATACGATTTGCTGAAATTTGGGTTAACCCATCCTTGGAAATGAGAAACTAAATCTTCACTGTGAATCTTGTGAGGGGTATTAACACATTTTCTTTTTTGTTTCTCTCTGTACAGCATTATGAAAACATGTCCAGAAGGTAACTTTGCCCTCATTTTCAAGTTTTTATAATTGTAACTGTGATCAGTCAGTTGATGCTAAAATGGGAGCATGAGTTGTCAGGACACTATCACCTCTTTCAGGATGTATTTAGATCCCCCTTTCTCCAAAGGTAGAGTTTTGTGTGTTGCTTTACCTGCAGTGGAGCTGGGCAGGGAATTACTTGCAGGGTTTTGTACTAAGATCACATGACAACAGCTACCATTCCTGATTTTAATTTTTAGAAAAAGAAAAACACAGAGGGAATATACCCAAAGTCATGACAGAATAATGTGCAAAGTCATGCAGAATAAGGGTTTTATAGAAACCTAACGTGGAATCAGGGAGAGAATGGGCCAACAGAGGATCAGGGTTTCCATGTGCAGCACATGGGGAGGTGAAAATGAAAGACTCTGAGATGCCCTCAGGAAAACTGGGTCCCAGGAGTTGGGATTGCTGCCCCAGCTAAGCTCCTCAACTGCTAGCTGTGGTTGTACAGATGCTGAGCATTTCAGTGGTGACTCGAGTGCATTAAAAGTCAGATGCCCCTCTTGAACATCCTTCATTTCGTCATTTTGTGTAGCCCTGAGATTGGCTGCAGGAAACCAGATACTGTCATGACTGACTTGAATTGGATGCTAGCATTGCAGTGTTAGCAGATGGGGTAGAATTTTATTGGATTTTCATAAAATAAATTGCCACTGGTCACATTCTCTAGATTGAGGAATTACTTTTATGGCCCTGGAATCTAATTATGAAGATTTAACGGAAATCCGCAGAAGTGTGGCCATAAATAACTGTGATGAACACGTGGGCTCCAGAAGACCAATGAAGTGCCCTTTCCTGCAGGGGTGAGTCAACGCAGCTGCTCCTGCCCCGGCCTGTAGTCCCCCAGCTCAGCGCATGGCCCGTCCCTGGGCTCGTAGACTGGCCCAACCAATTCCAAGGTAAGAGGCAGCCCTCTGCTGGGGGTGGGATACACTGGCCTCTGTTAGTGTCCTATGGGTTATCTTTCCCCACTGTCCAACCTGTGGACTATGCTGGAAATTTTAATATCCACACTTACCCTTATAGGAGAATACTGTATATGGAATAAAACTAAATGGCATCTGGAAAAAAGACATTTATAATGAGGGGTAGTGAGCTATCTTCCCTGGTGGTTCAGACGGAAAGAGTCTGCCTACAATGAAGAAAACCTAGGTCTGATCCCTGGGGTGGGAAGATGCCCTGGAGGAAGGCATGGCAGCCCACTCCAGTGTCCTTGCCTGGAGAATCCCATGGACAAAGGCGCTGGCCTGCGACAGTCCACGGGGGCGCAAAGAGTGAGACACGACTGAGCGACTAAGCACAGCACCCTAAGCCCCCTGGGGGTGAACAAGGGGAAGAGGTAACCGACGCCTGCAGTGGGCTGAGGGCTAGTGCTGACTGTCCACATGAAGCATGTGGCTCTGCAAGTGCACTCAGGACATCCTGAGGTTTAGGTAAGGGAGGTTGTCAATGGTTGTGAGATGTTTAGAGAGTTTTAGGCTGGTTTATAAAACTCTTTGTAATAAATGCAAAGCATACTTCACTCACATCATACAAAAATCCCCTCTATGGTCAAGTTTATTATAAACATAAAAGGAAACTTTATACACAGTTTATACACAACACTGGCAAAGTGAGCTGACTTCTTTTGTCAAAAGATTTTTCCCTTTTCTTTTCAAGGGGTGCTGGCAGAAAATTCTCACAAAGAAACCGCTTCAAAAAATATTAGTTTTTGTTTCATTTTAATTTTTGATGCTGTAGTGGAAATTTCTTGTTGTCAGGAAAAGTGATCAGAGTTTTATTACCACTATTGTTATTAGTGTGTATTTTCTGTGGAGATAGCAAGCTACTTTTGTTTCTGACAGTGAATTTTTAGTTAATTGCCAATTTCAAATGTTCCAGGGAAAACAATGACCAAAACATAGCAATAGGTCTCATAGACAGAAGTTATGACTTCTTTCATTTGGTCTGGCTCAATTCTTCTTCTCATGAAGACAGACCTATAGATCTTGGATTGCAAAAGATTCCTCAAGTTCTCTTGCTGTTCTGCCTCCAATTTCTAGTCATATGTTAGGAAACTCAGACACTCTACAGAGCTCATGTCCATCAGGAATTTGTAACACTAGTTGCTAATATAACTTTTCCTTCTTCCTGCAGTATACATTGCATTGGATAATGAAAGAGTCACTCATCATGTCCCTGTGTTTGAAGGTCTGAGACGTGTTCAGGCTGGTCCTGATGGACCTGGGGTCGACTACACTCCACCAAGATCTAAATATTTTCTTGCCTGGGGAGCTGAGTCATTCACTTCCGGTCAGCACTACTGGGAGGTGAATGTGGCAGGCTGTTGCAACTGGGCCATTGGACTCTGTAATGACTCTTGGACACGAGACAGTGACATGGTCCTTGACTCAGAGGGAATTTTTCTACTTCTTTGTATCAGAGAGAACAATCAGTGCAGTTGCTTTACTGCCTCCCCACTATCACCTCAATATGTCAGAAAGACTCTAGGCCATGTGGGGGTGTTTCTGGGTTATGGCGGTGGTGTCGTGAGCTCTGTGAATGTGGCCAGAAGTTCTCTCATTTGCAGTTTCCTCTCCTGCTCCTTCTCGTCTCCTCTCAAACTTTTTCTATGCTCTGGATACCCATGATCAAGGGCACTTTAGAAATTTGAAAACAGGTATCAGAAATGTCAATAACTGGCATCACTAATTTGTTTCTGTATGACTCTCTGTAATTTCACCTTCCTTTATGAAATGTATCAATTTATTTTTAAAAGGTTGATATATTAACTATATAAATTTGTGTAAATTTTTAAATAAAAATGATATATCTTGGAATACTGTATGCTCGTTATTCTACGTCTTATTTGCTCCTTTGATTTCTAAGGTAACTGGATGTAAAAGAACACCTTGCTCTTTTTACCCAGCTTAGTGGGATAAGGCAGAATTGGAGTTCTTTTTTTGCTGCTGTACATGTTAATTCATCAAGTCTCAGTTTTAAAATATCTTTTTCATGATATTATTTGTAAAGCTTCTGAACCAGATGACAGCATCTTGTTGGGTTGACTCAGAGCATCTTACATATTTCTTTGTAAAATTCACAACCTAATATTGGTCATCCCATCTAGTTTCCCCTCTATTAGAAGGTTTGTGTCTACAACATATACAGATAAATCCCAAAGAAGTAACATAAACCTACCTGCTTTAAATAAATCTGCTTTAGTAAGTTAATAGGTGTACAAACTCATAACAAAAAGATGTTTCACCAATGTTAAAATGCTTATTATATGTTCAGTTCAGTCACTCAGTCATGTCCAACTCTTTGCAACCTCATGAACCACACATACATTAACATGAATCAGCCATGGGTGTACATCTGTTCCCCATCCTGACTAATCTCTGCAGGAATGAGTCAGCGCTGCTGTCCATGTACCAATCTGTGAACCCAGAATTCAATCCAGGAGTCATCACTGGACTGAGGGACAGATTCAACCTTTCCAAGATAATGTAGCCCATTGGTGGAACCACACATCCCTGTCCTTCAAACATGGTTTTGCATTAGCAATCTTAACCATTGTGTTCAGTTCAGTTCAATCACTCTGATGCGCTTCCCTCGTAGCTCAAATAGTAAAGCATCTGCCCACAATTCTGAAGACCTGAGTTCAATCCCTGGGTTGGGAAGATCCCCTGGAGGAGGGCATGGCAACCCACTCCAGTGTTCTTGCCTGGAGAATCCACATGGACAGAGGAGCCTGGCGGGCTACAGCCCCATGGGGTCTCAAAGATTGGGACACAACTGATTGACTAAGCATAGCAACAGTAACTTGGATAAGGTACTTCACATTTAAAAAAAATTTCCCCTAAACATTTCTCAGTAATTAAATTTGTTACAATGAACACTACAATTGATTTATGAATTAAAATAATTAAGTATGCAAAGCAGTTTCTATGACTAAGAAAATAATACAAGTTGGTGACTGAAGGAACACTGTGTAGAACCGAACCTGGAGGACGACTGAAGAGAGGGGAAACCAGACCTCCTACGTGACAGGGAGTGAAAGGCAGAAAACCACTAGTAGGGAATCTCTTCTAAAGAGGTGCATTTAAGTTTTTCTGTTCAGTGTAAATTTTCTCAACTACCACCTCATAATAATCCTGACAATGTGATCACCAGGTATTTCGGTCTAAGAATAGTCACTTTCTCCCCCAACCCAAAGAAGCAGTGGAGGTAACTTATATTACTAAGGACTTGAAGCAATGCACAGGTCATGGACTTCCTTGTGGACTGAAAAGTAACCAGAGAGAAGTAGCCATGATTCTCCTTCCCCTTTATAATCTCAGAGTTTTTAGGAATTGTCTGGTGGGGTTAGATATCATTTCTTCAGCAGATATGCTAGTAGTGCCTGAATCTTTTTTTTTTTTTTTTCAGTCAGAACTGTCCAGGAAGTCTTTGTCTGTTTTTTGGTTTTTAGTGTATTTTTTTAATAATCTTGTAAAATTCTGCATAGAGTGACTGTATTATGTCAAAGACAATATCTATAGGGAAACAGATCACCAGCCCAGGTGGGATGCATGAGACAAGTGCTCGGGCCTGGTGCACTGGGAAGGCCCAGAGGAATAGGGTGGAGAAGGAGGTAGGAGGGGGGATCGGGATGGGGAACACATGTAACTCCATGGCTGATTCATGTCAATGTATGACAAAACCCACTGCAATGTTGTGAAGTAATTAGCCTCCAACTAATAAAAATAAATGAAAAAAATAAAAAATAAAAATAAATAAATAAAATTGAGTTTTACTGGATTCTTCTTTTGTTTTCACAGTGCTAAGTTTCCTAAAATAACAAAATCACCAACACTAGTCATAGGCTATTTGACAATGTGAGAAGTTGAAGGTGTGGACATGACCATCAAGGTGCGTCTTTGAATCCTGAAAGATCTAACTAGTTTGCTGTGGGAGAGCCCAAGGGGAAAGCTGTCTAGAAAATGTCACTGGGTGCAGAATGCAGTGGGCTCCTGGGACTGAGGTCCAGCTGTGTCTCTGGTTTCTTGGATAAGAAAGGTGACACATACATTCGGTTTCTTACAGTGTCAAGGATGGTATTCTTCATATTCTTTGAACCATCCTTCAAACGTTTTCTCCTTACACAGAGAAACGTCTGGGCAGGATTGGTGTGTTCCTTGATATTGAAGGGAGAGGTTTCACTTTCTTCAGTGTTGCCAAGTGTCCCCTTATACTCAGCTTAGTCATCCAATTTCTGTGTCAGGCCTTATTTTTAAACTGGACACAGACTTTGAGGAACAAAACAAGGAACAATGCAATTAAAAGCCATGCTACTAAATATATCTCTTTCTGTATATCATTTTCTTGAGAAATTCTATGTGAAATACTATAGGATGCTATTGCTGGCTTATTTATGTGAATATAAGATTTTGATAGGCAACACAGTACAGTGCAGTTACAGAGGGTGCTGGTCCTTCTCTGGCTGGAGTGGTCCCAGACCCCTCTGATCCTGTGTCCTATCACATGCCTTGAATCAGGAGTGCAGGGAGTGGGCATGGAGAATGGAATTACAGGACCAGAAGCTCAGTAGGCATGCACAATGAGGCATTCCCAGAAATAAGGGAGAGTATCAACCAGTTAGCAAAGGAGTCAGAGCCCTCAGTGTGGTGGGCATGGCAGGGAGGGCAGTGATTCCAATCAGTCTTTCCCAGTATTCCTGGTCTCACCAGACACACACACACACACACACACACACACACACACACAGATCACACGTGTGGATTCCTCTCCTGGTTGCACCAGAATCATGGAACCATGTGGTCCACGAGTCTGCAGAGTTTATGCTTCTTAGGCCAAGGGAGCCACAGAAAATTTTTGTGACCTATCTGGTGGCCAGACCTCTCAGCCTTGTCATCTGCCACTTGTCTGGTATCTAAGGACCCCACAGCCCAAACCGGAAGTCAGAGTACCTGGGATTTACTGAAAAGCTGCTAGGAGGATGACTAGAATTATCATGGCTGTCAGCAGCATTTGCAGATACTATGTAAATTATCAACTAAAAAGGATGTTAATCTGTATTGTTCTATTATTATTATTTAGGTCTTGTAGAATAAAGTTGGCCTTCACATATAGCTCAGTTGGTAAAGAATCCCCCTGCAACGCAAGAGACCCTGGTTTGATTCCTGGGTCCAGAAGATCAGCTGGAGAAGGGATAGGCTACCCACTCCAGTGTTCTTGGGTTTCCCTTGTGGCTCAGCTGGTAAAGTTAACCATTTTTTCTAGATACATAATGAATGTTAACACCTTAGCTTTTACTTGGCATAAAAATTTAACTCCCTCAAGATGGATTTGAATTTACCTATGAGAAAATTGATATTTGGTTGCTAACATGAGTTTATTTCTGCATCTAATGTGAGGGTTGTTTAAAGAAAGAGATAACGAACAAAAATATATCACTGGATATATAAATATATATCACTGTGTTTATTTGTTATATTTTAAAACACAAATCATTTTGTTTCATTTACCTTTCTATTTTCTTCAGAAAAAATATGTAGCTACATGTATAAGCCCATCTATGAAAAGACATTGAGTGACTCAAGGTTAAGTGTCATGTAGGTCGTGGGCAGGTGAAGACCAAGTTCAGCAGGAAGGTAGGCATCTTCCTGGTTCCCCCAACCAGGTACCTGAGAGACCCTGGCTCCGACAATTCCAGCTCTAGGCTCAGTGGCAGTGAGGAGTGTCACGTCTCCTGCAGCAAACCTTGGAGAGGCCCACTTCTCTGAAGCCCCCTGGACAGAACAGAGTAGCAAGTAGGATGAGCCAGGGGACTGGAGACCCAGCTCTCTCAGCTGCAGGGTCTCAGACACCTGCTTCCAGGGGCTGGTGGTAGGAGAGACCTCCCTTTTCTCAAGGACTGGATCTCAAGAGGGTCTGAGGAAAAGTCTTCTGCTCTATTAGCTCTGGAAAATCCCCAGGAGTAGCCAAGGCCCAGGGACCAGGAGGAAGTTTAGGGATTAAAAATCATGGTTCTCCAGGAGCTCACAAAATTCCCCAGGGTGCAGAAACTGCTGTGGTGCCAAGGAATCCTGGCAGCTTCTGAAGGGACTGGGCCCAGGAGTGAGGTCATCTCCACTCCACCCAAGGCCAATCTGCCCACAGTGGTGCAGGGCCCCAGTAGACTCAGCCCTGGACTCAAGGGGTGGCTGCCCGCTGGGACCTTCCTTCAGGGCAGGAAGGGACCCTGCAGACCTTTGAGGGGACAGCACTGGGTTCTGTGTTCTCGTCCCCGCCTCCATAGGCACTGAAACTCTGACAGCCCAGCGTGGTTTTGTCCAGAGAGGGAACTTTTTCCTGAGGCCCCAGAGCAGCTCGTGTGCCTGGCGCATCTGGGAAAGTGGGGGTGAGGCTCTGCTCAGCCCAGAGTCCCCCTTGGAGGATGTGCAGGAGGGGTGGGGGGCTGCAGGGGTCCCGGAGCTGCTCTGTACACTCAGAGTCTGCACTCCTCACCTCCAGGGCCTGCTCCCCCAGGGGAACAGGTGGGCCCCACTCCTGGAGAGAGGGGGCAGAACAACTAGGAAGGACTCCAGGACTGAGAGTTCAGGAACTCCTGCCCTTCACTGAAGGAGAAGCTGCAGACAAGGAAAGGGGAGCCCGGGAATCCTGAGAGGTGAGTCCCTGACCCCCGCTTTCCTCCTGCTGCTGCCCCGCAGCTGTCCTCCTGCAGTGAAGGGGTCAGAAGTGCAGGCTGGGCAGGTTCTGAGAAGGTTCTGAGGAGGAAGGTCTAATGACGTGGAGCAGCTGGGTCTCGCAGCCACAGAGGCCGAAATATCTCTGGGGCTGAGTTGCTAGATCCCTGGATTCAGTTCCATTTCTAGGGGAAAGGACGGAGCGGTCTGGCAGTGTGAGCAGTGCCTCGCGTTCTTCTCCAGGAGATTTTCAATCAAAAGGTACGTTTAGATCTTCCAGGAGGAAAGAAATCCACTTAACGTTTTGTGGGTGTGAATGAACTGTGGGTCAGTCACTTTAGAGACACTAAATCTAATCTTAAATTAGATCTTGAACTATTGGAGTTTCATTCCCAGTTCATGAATGGATTGGTGAGGCAATAAATATAGATTTATTATTTTAACCAATGCCATCTTCTTCCATTAGAAAATTCAGAATTTAAGCCTATATTCATTTAGTATTTATATTTTTACAAAGAAGCTTTTTATTTTCTACTGTAGTACCAGTCCATCCTAACAGAGATCAGCCCTGGGTGTTCACTGGAAGGACTGATGTTGAAGCTGAAACTCCAATACTCTGGCCACCTGATGCAAAGAGCTGACTCATTTGAAAAGACCCTGGTACTGGGAAAGATTGAGGGCAGGAGGAGAAGGGGACAACAAAGGATGACATGGTTGGATGGCATCATCGACTCAACGGGCATGGGTTTGAGTGAACTCTGGGAGTTGATGATGGACAGGGAGGCCTGGCATGCTGGGGTTCCTGGGGTCGCAAAGAGTCAGACACAGCTGAATGACTGAACTGAACTGAACGGCCAATTTACAATGTTGGAGTAAATGTACAAGGTAGTAAACAATGTACAGTGGTTCCCTGATGGTCTGGTGGTTAAGAATCCCCCAGCCAACGCAGGGGACATGGTTCCTTTCCTACTCCGGGAACATCCCACATGCCTCGAGGCAGCTAAGCTCATGCGCCACAACTACTGAGCCAGCACTCCAGAGCCTGTGCGCTGAAATAAGAGGAGTCACTGTATTGAGAAGCCCAAGCACCACAACAAAGAATAACCCCCATTCACTGCAACTAGAGAAAGCCAGTTCACAGCAACGGAGCCAAAATAGATAAACCTTTAGAAAAAAAAAAAAAACAATGCTGCGATAGTTTCAGGTGAAAAGCAAAAGGACTCAGCCATGCATCTATATGCATCCATTCTCCTCCAGACCTCCCTCCCATTCAGTCAGCCACATAACAATTGAACAGAGTTCCGTGTGCTATATAGCAGGGGCCCGACCTATATATTTATAAAGAATAAAGTATTTCACTAAGGCATCAAGGAGTAAGGTGAACCCTCAAAACTCTACTCTTTTCATATATAGGAACACAACTTCATGTGGTAAAGAAACTGCCTGCCAATTCAGGATACCCCAGGTTTGATCCCTGGTCTGGGAAGATCCCCCGGAGGAGGAAATGGCAACCTACTGTACTCTTGCCTGGAGAATCCCATGGACAGAGGAGCCAGACAGGCAACAGTCCATGGGATCACAAAGACTCAGACATGACTCAGCATGCATGCATGAACTTGTGTGATACTTATTGTCCATGAGAACCAAAAATGAAGCTAGCCAAGAATATTTAGAAAAGTTTAATGAGATGGCACTAGCTTTAAACACATTTTAAAATAAACTAAAATTACAAAAGCAGTCCCATAGTGGTACATGAATTCCCAAATAGTTTAGTAATCTCTGCACTAAAATACTTACCCAGATCATGGACAAATGCATAGCATAGTACAAATAAATCCAATGTATGGCAAAAAGCATGATTCCCTTACAACCTGGAGCATAAGGAATGGGTTGGAACAGAAACCAGAGAAATGTAAGTGTGGCCAAGAAAATTAGTGCCACTGAGTCACAGGAGGCTGGTTTTAAGGAAAAGCTAATTCAGATCAAGGAGTTTTAAATTTTTAATTTCTAATGTTTGAGATAAGAAAATCTCATTGACAGCTAAAAGGATGAAAATACATATAGAATTGTTACTGCCCACATGCTCGTCTCCATTTCTAAGATAAGGAAGGGCCAACTCCTCACTTCAGAGAGAAGGGAGAAAGACGCCAGAAGCCTGACAATTTTGCTAAAGGAAACTTCTCTACATTCAGTCAATCATAGCTTCCCCTCCGCAGTTCACTGCAGGAGTCCTGAGGGACAAGATCACTCACAGAGAAACGGGGAGTCACAGACTCCTGGGAGCTCCGTCACACCTATGATGGGCAGAGAATCCAACGGATGGAAGAGCCTGGTGGACTTCAGTCCAGAGGGTGGTAAAGAATCAAACACGACTGAAGTGACTGAGCACACACACACACACACTTACTGCGTACAAGTTAAATAACCGTGGTGACAAGTCCAGCCTTGCCGTAATCCTTTCCCAGTTTGGAACTAGCCTGCTGTTCCATGTCTGGTTCAAACCCTTCCTTCTTGATGCGCATAACAGGTGTCTCAGGAGACAAGAAAGGTGGTCTTGTACTCCAAGCTCATTAAGAATTGTCCATGATTTGTTGTGATCCACACAGTCAAAGCTTTAGTGTAGTCAGTGAAGCACAAGTGGATGTTTTTCTAGAATTCCTTTCCTTTCTCCATGAGCCAACAAATGTTGGCAATTGGATATCGGGTTCCTCTGCCTCTTTGAAATCTAGCTTGTACATCTGGAATTTCTTGGTGCATGTACTGCTGAAGTCTAGCATGAAGGATTTTGAGCATAAACTTGCTAGCATGTAAAGTGAGGGCAATTATAGGGTAGTTTGAACATTCTTTACCATTGCCCTTCGTTGGAATGAAAAGTGACCCTTCCCAGCCCTGTGGCCACTACTGAGATTTCCAAACTTGATGAAATATGGAGTGCCACAGTTTAATGGCGTCATCTTTAAGGAATTAAATAGCTCAGCTGGAATTCCATCACCTTCACTAACTTTGTTTGTTGCAATACTTTCTAAGACCAACTTGACTTCATATTCCAGGATCTTTGGCTCTAGGTTAGTGACCACACCGTCGTGGCTATCCAGGTCATTAAGAGCCTCTTATACAGTTCTGTGTAGTCTTGCCATGTCTTCTATCCCTTCTGCTTCTGTTCAGTCCTTAATGTTTCTGTGGTTTATCATCCCTACCCTTGTATGAAACAGTCCTTCATATCTCCAATTTTTTTGAAGAGATCTCTAGTCTTTCCATTCCATTGTTTGCCTCTATTTTTTGCATTGTTCATTTAAGAAGGCCTTCTTATTTCTCCTTGCTAGTCTCTGGAACTCTGTGTTCAGTTGAGCATATCTTTCCTTTTCACCCTTGCTTTGATTTTTCTTCTTTCCTCAGCTATTTGTTAAACCTCCTCAGACAACCACTTTGCTTTCTTGCATTTGCTTTTTCTTTGGGATGGTTTTGGTCACTGCCTCCTGTACTATGTTACTAACTCTCCTCCATAGTTCTTCAGGCATTCTGTCTGTAAAATCTAATACATTGAATCTATTCATGACTTTCAGTGTATGATCATAAGGGATTTGATTTAGCTCATACCTGAAGGTCCTGGAGGTTTTCCCTACTTTCTTCAATTTAAGCCTGAATTTTGCAATAAGAACTCACGATCTGAGCCACAGTCAATTCCTAGTCTTGTTTTTACCAATTCTAGAGAGATTCTCCACCTTTGGCTGCAAAAAAAAAAAAATCAATCTGATTTTGGTATTGATCAAAATGCACTCTATGCATGGTGATGTTCATGCAGAGAGTCATCTCTTGGGTTTTTGGCAAGGGTGTTTGCTATGACCAGTTTAGTCTCTTGACAAAACTCTGTTAGCCTTTGCCCTGCTTCATTTCATACTGGAAGGCCAAACTGGACTGATAGTCCAGGTTTCTCTTGACTTCATACATTTGCATATATTTTATGATTAAAAAGACATCTTTCTTTTAACGTTAGTTCTAGAAGATGCTATAGGTCTTCACAGAATTGGTCAACTTCAATTTCTTCCACATCAGTGGTTGGAGCACAGACTTCGATTTCTGCAGTGTTGAATCGTTTACCTTGGAAACAAACTAAAATCATTTTGTCATTTTTGTGATTGCACCCAAGTACTAAAGGAACTTGAGAGCCTCTTGATGAAAGTGAAAGAGGAGATTGAAAAAGTTGGCTTAAAACTCAACATGCAAAAAAAACTAAGATTATGGCATCCAGTCCCATCACTTAATGGCAGATAGTTGGGGGAACAATGGAAATAGTGAGAGACTTTATTTTGCAGGGCTCCAAAATCACTGCCGATGGTGACTGCAGCCGTGAAATTAAAAGACACTTGCTCCTTGGAAGAAAAGTTATGGCCAATCTAGACAGTGTATTAAAAAGCTGAGACATTACTTTGTCGACAAAGATCTGTCTAGTCAAAGTTATGGTTTTTCCAGTAGTCATATATGGATGTAAGAGTTGGACCATAAAGAAAGCTGACTGCCAAAGAATTGATGCTTTTGAACTATGGTGTTGCAGAAGATTCTTGAGAGCCCCTTGGACTTCAAGGAGATCCAACCAGTCCATCCTAAAAGAAATCAGTCTTGAATATTCTTTATAAGATCTGACACTGAAACTGAAACTCCAATACTTTTGCCACCTGATGTGAAGAACTGACTCATTGGAAAAGACCCTAATGCTGGGAAAGATTGAAGTCAAGAAGAGAAGGGGAGGACAGAGGATGAGATGGTTGGATGGCATCACTGACTCTATGGACATGAGTTCGAGCAAGTTCCGAGAGTTGGTGATGGACAGGGAGGCCTGGCATGCTGCAGTCCATGGGGTCATAAAGAGTTAGACATGACTGAGCCACTGAACTGAACTGAACTGCAGTTCAGACTCTTGTTGACCACGAGAGCTACTCCATTTCTTCTAAGGGATTCTTGCCCAAAGTAATAGACATACTGGTCATCTGAAATTAGAACTATGATGCAGTTCATTCAATGGAGGAGATATTCACATCTAGGGAGTTTATTTATTGTCCAAACAGCAACTTCATGGATTACAACTATAAATTCAAAATGTGACTTTTTAGTAGAGATTGGATTGTGACAATTGGATTAAGTAGGTTTCAAAGGACTTCAATCATTGGCATCTGAAAATGTTCTCAACTCTGGGAAAATTTAATCATGTGCACCTATACCTTTTCACAGGGCTGATAACACTATCACTTGGAAGAGATGGGCGTGGTCTTCAGAGACTATATAAAGCATCTCTTGAAGATCCACACTCACTTTTCTCCAGAGTCCAGAGCTGCCGGGACTGGAGTTCGCTGCATTGTGGAGACTTCGGGAAGTTTCTGCCAGGCAGAAGTGAACACCTCAAGCTGAACTGAATTGTGCAGAGTTACTAACAGCATAGGAGTAGAACATTCATCAACTGTACCCAGTGGTGAGTTCTAATCAAAGTAGATGCAATTCTGTTATGTTCACTTAGGAATGAAACTTTACTGGTGATTATGGACAGAAATGTAATTTTTTTTTTCTGTCAGTAATATCTGTATGTATGCAATGCATCAAGCATTTATTCCCTCTGGGATTTGCAAACAAGTAATGTCTTTTATCCATACTATGTCAAGTAATTTCCTTATAAAATGTGGGTAAAAATAGAAAATTAGTTAATATTGTTTAGAAGATTAAAAGAGTTAATCCATATAAAAGGAGTTAATCTAATGGCAAGCTGATTCTTTATCATGAAGCCACTGAGGAAGTCCATTTAGTTCTTCTATATTTTAATGCTATCATGATTCCCAGTGTCATTAGCATAAAAGTGATTTTATTCATAAAGAATTCTTGGTCACTTTCTAGCCCACTCTATACAAGGCTTCTTTATACTTTCTCCCTGTTCATCAGCTATCTCCTCTTTTGATGCACATATTTATAAATACATAAGTATTTATAAAACACATAGTACTCTTTAAATGTTCAACATAATGAATACATTTCATAGTCTTTACACAGATGAATATGAGTTAAATGGTTAAATTAATCAGAAAACCTTCTTGAAATGGTCACATTTGCTATCATTTTAAAGACATCACTTTGCAGTCCATAAGTGAAAAGTGTTCAAAATAGATACAATCAACCAGTAGGGACTCCAAAGTGGAATGGGCAAAGAGGGAAACATCAAAAAATAAAACATCTGATGTTGCTTCCATTAACCAGATATTTGGAATTTCCAGTGTAGGGCAGAAATCTTTGGGTATATTCAAACTTATTTCTATGGTTTTAGTAAACAATGTAGAGTCAAATTGGAATGTCCCTGGTGGTTCAGACAGTAAAGTGTCTGCCTACAATTCGGGAGACCTGGGTTCAATCCCTGGGTTGGGAAGATCTCCTGGAGAAGGAAATGGCAACCCACTCCAGTATTCTTGCCTGGAAAATCCCATGGATGGAGGAGCCTGGTAGCCTACAGTCCATGGGATCCCATAGAGTTGGACACAACTGAGCGACTTCACTTTCACTTTCTTTAGTAAACAATTGATTCTTTTTTACAAATTATTAGTGGGAACATTCACCAGTTCAAAATATGACATGCTCGAAATATCTGAATTGACTCCAGGAAAAATTGTCTTCCTGAACTAACAATGCCATATTTATTTTCTCTTTTTGTCTTGAAAGGAATAGTTTTGTTAATTTAAGTTGTAAGTAAACGTTGACCAGTTTACAGTTTCAGAATGTCAAAGTTAAAGAAAACATTAATTATATAAAGTTTAAATTATTCATAAACAATTTTATTTGGCTTTAGAAAAGCATATATGTCACTTCAAAGGCAGAAGGCATAGAAAACATTAGCGAAGAGACAAAGTGTGTGTTAGTGTGGGTTGTAAGTAGGGGAAAATGGAGAGAGAGAGAGAGACAGATTGAGATTATATATATGCTTTTGTACCAATCAACTGACAAAAGTTACTCTGGAGTCATCCTAATATTTATCCTCAGGTTAACTTTAAACAAAAAAATAGTTGCAAGTGACTCTCATCTAATTGCATCCTTTTTATTATAGCAAGAATACAACCTGTCTGTAGTCACCATTTCCAGGTTTGTACTGTGTTTCTGCTTGGTCATTCAGTCAGGTCCAACTCTGCAACCCCCATGGACTATAACCCACCAGGCTTCACTGTCCATGGCATTTCCCAGGAAAGAGTACTGGGAACGGTTGCCATTTCCTTCTCCAGGGGATCTTCCCAACCCAGGGCTCCAACCCACATTTCCTTTGACTCCTAAAGTGTCAGCAAATTCTATACCACTGAGCCATTGGGGAACTCTAGGTGCAATAGTGGTAAAGAACCCACCTGGCAATCCAGGACACTTAAGAGACTTGGGTTCAATCCATGGTAGCAAACATCCCCTGGAGGCGGGCACAGCAACCTACTCCAGTATTCTTGCCATGAGAATCCCATGAACAGAGCCTGGTGGGCTACAGTCCACAGGATCACAAAGAGAAGGACACAAGTGAGCGACTAAGTATGCAGGTTTGTGTTGGGTTTAACAAATATGGAAATTAGAGCTCAAGACAGGACTGTGCCAAAAGCTTAATTTTCCCTGATCAGGGCAGAAGAAAGACTTTCTCTCTTACCATTTCTATTTCTATCTTTAATTTTCAGAAACATGGATTCAGACGAGCTGGAAGCCTTCCAGCAGGAACTCACCTGCTCCATCTGCATGAACTGCTTCCTGGACCCCGTCACCATAGACTGTGGGCACAGCTTCTGCCGTCCCTGTCTG
This sequence comes from Cervus elaphus, assembly GCF_910594005.1. Lineage (NCBI taxonomy): Eukaryota > Metazoa > Chordata > Mammalia > Artiodactyla > Cervidae > Cervus > Cervus elaphus. Next base: position 43,965,597 of record NC_057816.1, read on the forward strand.
AGTCTTTGCTGGGAAGAAGGCCAGACTCCAAGGAGCTGCCCTGAGTGCAGGGGAATAGCAGAGAGGCCCCATTTCAAAACCAATATCGTCCTCAAGAGGCTGGCTTCCCTTGCCAGACAGGCCAGAGCTGACCACGACCACCGCTCTGAGGAGCAGATCTGTGAGACACACCAGGAAGCCAGAGGCCTCTTCTGTGAGGCTGACCAGACCCTGCTCTGCGGGCCCTGCTCTGAACGCCCCGAGCACGCAGCTCACAGCCACAGTCCGATACACAGGGCTGCTGAGGAGTCCCGGGTAGGTGATGCCTCTAGAGCAGTTTGGGATCTAGAGGCTCCTAAGTCAGAGAGGAAGACGAGGGTGCTATGATGGTGATGGGGATGGAGACAGTGGAGGTGGGATTTCTGAATGTGGATCCTCACATATAATGTGTCCTGTCAGTGTTGTTGCCCAGTTGTCCACACGTGTGGAAATGCAGCCTCCCGGGGCGGGTGGCACCAGGGACACAGGCTTCTGATGGGAGCTTGAGGCTTTCTTAATCAACCTATATAAATATGTGAGTCTCAGTTTCTTAGGGATTGGATTTCATGATCTGTAACATTTCCCCAGTTCTGTAGCATACACTTTGTCACTATCATCTTGGTGTTAGATTCAGATTAATGTGGGAAAATCTGACCACAACATTCTAACTCAAGGTTTCTGAGTAACCAACAAGTGCCTTTGTTCACGAATAAGGGGATGAAATTTACAGTGTCATCTTCCGTGTCTAAATCCCCTGGGTATTTTGCAGGAGAAACTTCTAAAGAGAATGGGCTCTTTATGGAAAATCAGAGAAGAAATGAAAATCATTCTGAACCAGGAAGCTAAAAAAACAAGGTCATTTAAGGTAAGAATAAAAACGCTCCTATTTATTTCTATAGACAGTGCTATAATTCTAGCTTTTAGGTCTATTTACATTCCCATTAAAGGATATTGATCTCTTCCCTTGAAAAGGCGTGGTTTCAAAGGACCTATCAGTAATCACAGGTGGAACAGGTCAATACATGCTAGTTCAAGGAATCCTAGTACATGGGAAAACCTCAGCATGAAAAGTGTTCCTAGGCCAAATTTTGAGGATTTGAATAAAACTCAGAAATGGAGTATAAGACAACACTGCACCAAGTGTTACTCTGTAGTAGAGGAGAGGAATATAGAAGTACCTAGAGGTAAAATAGAGCATCTTTTAAAACTATACAAAATGGGGTTTACCCCATTAAAGAATATTTAGAAAAATCAGGGCAAGGAACAAGAGAAAAACACAATCCAAATTAAAGAGAACATAACTGATAGAGTAAGAACCCTGAAGAATCCTTCTAAGGGGAGAGCTTGGGACCCCTCAGATGGCTTGATTCAAACAGGGAAAGATACTAGGAACTCAGAGAAACCATGGACAGGAAGATACTTGAGGCCAACAGTTTGTTGAGAACGTTCTTGATGACATCAAGGAAATAATATTTGAAGTTTTCTTTTGAATGTGAGCATAAGCAATACTTCGAATACACTGTCCCCACAGGACTATGTGGCCCTAAGGAAGGAGATGATTACAGCTGAATATCAGAGGATGCTTCTGTTGCTCTGGGAGGAGGAGCAAGTGCATCTGGAGGCCCTGGAGCGAGAAGCCAAGGAGATTTGTGTACAACTCAAGGAGAGTGTGCTCAGAATGACTCAGTACAGAGAACATCTGAAAGACATGTACAGAGAGCTGACTGCGATGTGCTGCAAGCCGGACAGGGAGCTGCTCCAGGTGAGAAAGGAGGGTCCGTCCTCAGAGAGAGGAACACTCTTCTAGACGAGCTGCTATGACACTGAAATATTGCCTCATATTATGGTTACTCTCAGCTGAGGGATGGTGCTCCTTGACCCCCTTTATTCTATTTGTCCAGTCCCCTAGTTCAACATATTTGGTAATCTTTGCAAGATTTTTGTCCATTTCTTAGCTAAAGTAAGACTATATTTTTCCAGTGTGATCAGGAGTACTATCCAGACAGATGATCTAAAAGCAGCAAAATTCTGTGACCAATGGAAAGTTAACTTTCTTGGAGTAAATCTCAGTATGTGTTCCCCTAAACCTTTGTCACTCCCCGTTATCCCAAATTTCCCAGAGACACTGAAGTTTCACCTGTTCTCTAGGCAAGGCTGTTAAAACTAGTCCTCAGTTTCACTCTATAATTAAATTTGGTTCCCTGTTTTCGCTATTGCTTTGTTAAATGGTGAGCTCTGTCCTTGAGAACAGCACTGGCAGAGGGTGATACTGGAATCCTAGATATTGCCGCGTCATTACACAGACTCTTCTGACCTCCTTCCTTCCATAATATGCCCTGAGGAAGTCCCCCATATTTTAGCTTAGGCTGTGTTATTAGGATGCCTTCTGAGTATTCCTTAGAAGATGATTTAAAAGACAATATCTTATGGAATAAAGAATAGAGAGGAATATGCAAAACAACAGAAGTCTCGTGATTAACATGATCTTTGTTTTTCTTTGCAGGTCTTGGTAAATGTATTGAAAATGTGAGTACACACTAATTTGTTTATTTCTGGAAATGTTGTTCTCTTTTTGGTGAAGTAGATTCACGGTGCCATGGGAGATTGTTTTTGGGTCCTCCTCAATATTTAAATTCCAGGATGCAGGATTCCTTATACAAAATGCCATAGTATTTGCAGTTAACTTACAAGTATACTGCCATACACTTTGTCATCTCTAGATGACTTATAACAACTAACACATACAATATAAATTAAATGCATTGTAAATAGTTCCCCGGTTATGTGGCATTTTGAAGTTTTACTTTCTGGAATCTTTTTCTGAATATTTTCCATTCAGAACCAGGAGTAATGATGGGGAAAATGGACAGGGTGGGACTCTGGGGTTGACATACATACACTGCTGTATTTAAAATATATTTAAAATAGTTGATCCAAGAAGCACCTCCCATGAAATAAATAAACGTGTAAATAAACAAGTACATAAACCAATAACTGGGAATTTATAAACTGAATCCATGTGTAAATCCATAGGTGCAGCACCCTCATATATAGATGACCGATATTGTCTTTTTGGCTATTTTCTGTTTTATTTCAAAAGAATTTCAATCCTTGGCCTCAGAAGTTTCCTTTTCATTTGGCTGAAATCCAATATACCTGAAAACATTCTGACATCCTGGGCTTTATTTTACCCACTCACTCCATCCTCTCCAACCTCACCAAGTTAAGCTTAGTGAAGGGATTTTCTAAGATATCACAGAGGAAGCACCTATGCTAATGAGTTGGAAAGTGGAAAAGGCCTGAAAGAGGCAAATTCCCTAAGAATGAGAAAAGAACTGTCCTTTTGTTTTGAGGAGTAGCAGTGACTCAGCTTGTTCCATCACTGCAAGCTCCCTTGTAGGCAGAACCTCAGAGGGAGTGGCTTTCTGCTGCCCACTGAGCAGGTAGAGTTTTTGGACCAAAATAACCAGGTTGGATTTGGAGTCCTTTGCTGGGCTGACAAGAGCAAACAGGTCTGGCTAATGAACTCTTCCTTGTAGACACTGAATGTATCCTTGATGACTACTTACTTACTGAAGTCTCAAAGGCCTAGCCGGAATTTTCTGTCTGTAAAATGTTCAGTATCTTTGCATTACCTGATATGGAATAGAGGAAGGTAATGAGGTGCAATGACTTGAAAACTGGAATAACATCTGAAAACAATGGGGAAGTTTAAATTTGATATAATTTATACTTAGGAAAAAATCTGGTAATATTTTTATATTCCAAACTGTGTAGAATATATTGTATATGCAATTAACCAAAAATAGAATTCTAACAAAATTTCCTGGGTTAAAAACTGCTTTTTTTTGTAATGGTCATGTGATTGGCCTTTAACCTTGACATGTCTGTATGTCATTTGTTACAGGACTGACTTGGCAGAGATGCAGAAGCCTCAGCCAGTGAACCCAGAGCTCACTTGCTGGCCTGTCACTGGAATCCTAGACATGCTGAACAACTTCAGAGGTGAGGGTCAGCCCTGTGGTGATCAGGACTGAATTTCCTTAGAGCTTCCTAGGAAGGAGCCTCCTTTTAATGTTATTTTATTTTTATCTGAAATGATGATACTATATGATTTTGTTGCAAGTTGTTGCATCTTTTCTGCCTGTACATTTGGATTGCAAAGATCAAGGCTGCACTTTCCAATCTATAGTTTACTGAAACTGCAAAGTCATATACATATATTTAGTTACATCTGACATAGAGTGAAAGAGAGCAATCAAGTTGCTCATATGGTTATAAACAAATAGAATATTCAGTTTTCAGAGTGATCATCAAGAGACTGAGATTAAATCAGACTTCATGCAGTTCATGATATATCTTTTTCTTTTTTGATATGATTTGAGGTGTTTCTACATGCCATAGAGTAGTAACTCTTCCTCTTCTTAGAAGGGCAGTCTGAACTCACTTTGCTGTCTTTGTTTTGGGTTTCCCTGGAGGAGGGAACATGAAAAAAAAATCTCAGTGGGTAGGGAACCTCTGCCTTCTGCCTCTCAGAGACGTGGAAATCCCACTTGCTAACCTGATTTCTGCTCTTTCTGCAGTGGATAACATTCTGAGTCAGACAATGACCATTCACCACATGAGCCTTTCTGAGGATGACGATGATGCAAGTGTGATGTTCAGAGATGAGCACCACGGCACGTCCAGACAACCTCAGATTGTGGAGAGTGTCGTGTCCTGGGGAGCTCGGGCCTTCACCTCTGGGAGGCATTACTGGGAGTTGGATGTGACGCACTCCTCCAGCTGGATTCTGGGCACCTGCAAAGATATCTTGATAACTGATACTAATATCAGCATTTATTCTGAAGAAGCATGTGTTCTGTTTTCCAAGAAGGTGAACAATCATTATAGTCTCTTCACCAACACCCCACCCTACATTCAGTATGTGAAAAGGCCTCTGGGTAAGATTGGGGTGTTTCTGGATTATGACAATGGAGCCGTGAGCTTCTATGATGTTTGCAGAGGATCCCTCATATACAGTTTCCTTCCTTCCCCTTTTTCCTTCCCTCTGAAGCCTTTCCTTTGTCTTAGGTCTCTATGAATTGTCAAATTCTGTGACCATTATTTTTACTTCTCCTCTGAGGTAATTGCTTTCCAAAACCTCATGTGAGGCCACAAGATAATCCCTGACTATCTCTGAGCACATTGTAATTTAATGAAACATAGTGACTGTATGTTTATATAAAATGGCATGACCATGTTGAATGTATAAGTTTGTTAATTAAATTTTCTTCTAATAAAAATTTATTATGGAGTGTTTCATAGAATATAATCAATTGCTTTTCTCTTTTAAATAATAGTTCTATTAACATAAAAGTTACATACCTTAACGATTACTACCTTTAAAGTACATAATTCAGTGTTTTTTAGTACTATACAAAAATTTGTGAAACAAGAACTGTCTAATTTCAGAACATATCCATCACTCCAAAAAGAAATCAATGCACATATTTACTCCCCATATCCCTTCCCCCGTCTTGTCACCCCCTTAGTCCAGTTTTATTTTTCACGAATTTTTCTATTATATAGTTTCAATTAAATGGGTTCACACAATTCATGACTTTTTATATCTGGTTACTTTCACTTAATGCTTTCAAGGTTCATATACACTGTAAGCAATGTGCTTTACTTGCATAAATGAACCAGACTGGGGTGCAGGAATGAAGTGGTATACTTATTTATATCAGGTTAGTAAACAAAAGGAATGATGTTTAGTGTTTAGTTCAAATCTTGGTGGAACTTGTGATATCCACTCATCGGGGGCTTCTTGGGCTTTCCAAGGAATTATATAAATCTTTTGACCTAGAAACATCATCTCTAGCATTCTTTCCAATAGAAATTATAACAAACAAGGATACATGGACCAAAGAATGTACTACACAGCATTTTCAATAACTAAATCAGTAAATAGAAAATCAATCAAAATTTCTTAAATGTGGGATATCATTGAACAAATTATGTTACATATTAAACTATATAAGTAACAATAGTTTGTACTTAGTCTATGATGTCCTGTATATTTTTTAAGTAGTTAATATTCTAAAACAGTTGACTCCATATGACAGCAAAAAATACTGAAAAACAATTCACCATACTGAATGTTATAAGGTTAAAAATAGAAATCCACTGAAATCAGTCAAGTTCGCAAATAGTAATCTTAGTGGACAAAATTTTAGCTTCTTTCTCTTGCTTTCAGAAATGATCAAATATGATCAATTTATTGAGTTCCAGACTATCCACCTAGTACACTGACTCAGTGTGATCTTCATAGTAAACTTAAAATGGAACAAGGAGGTGTTTTTATATTTGATAAATTCTTTGGCATATAAACTCACCATGACTTCGTGACATGCCAACTTGGCAGGGCTACATGACAAAGGGGAAGTGAGGGCAGAACCCAAGTTGAAACATGCCCACAGGGTCACCCGTCTATGATTATTCACACAAGCACTAAGCAAATCCAAGGGCTATCATGAAGGGAGTTTGCAGACATAAGTCTCTTATCCTGATTCTAAACTAGAGAGCTTACACTAATTTATCTTCCTAGCTGCTATCTGAACAGCCGACTTTTTTTAAGTATATTTTTAATTGGAGGATGTATATATATATATATATATGTATCCCCTCTCCCTTAAACCTCATTCCCACCCACCCCACAGCAGGCACAGACTTTTCATTGAACATGCACTTACAGGCCTAATGTCATCCACTTCTGAGAACTCTGGGCTAACACCGTCATCAAACTCTTCCACTAAGGAGATCCAGAGTACCCATGTCTTCCAAAGAGAAACTATACTTGTGTCTGGTGCCCTGATTTTTGTGACTGCTGCAATTTGTAAATACAGAAGAACAGAAACATAAAATAAAATCACCTTTATGTCAGCATTCCTAAAAACTCTTTATGACCAATTTGGAACACAAAATATTATTGTAGATATTAACCTATACTGCCATACTTCACTTACTAAAGAACGGTGCTAGGGAAATTGGTTAAGAATTGAAAAATAATGACCTGGGGGATGCTTATAACAATTGTGGGACCCCATAAGACAGTGGTTGTGCTTTTGCAATTCAAGATCATTTTCATTTTTAAAAAACTTTTTATTTTGCATTGGAGTGTAGCTGATTAACAAACAATGTCATGATAGTTTCCAGTGAACAACAAAGGGACTCAGCCATACATATACGTGTATCCACTGTCCCACAAACCCTCTTCCCATCCAGGCTGCCACATATCATTGAGCAGGGTTCCATGTGCTATATAGTAGGTCCTTGTTGGTCATCCATTTTTAAATGCAGCAGTGTGTACCTCTTCATCCCAAACTCCCTGACTATCCCTCTTCCTCCCATTCTTCCCCCTGACATCCATAAGTTCATTCTCTAAGTCTATGACTCTTCAAGATTATTTTTAAATGCACATTCATAAACATTTAGGAGCATCAACACCTTACCTGCATGCATGTTCCGTCATTTCAGTTGTGTCCGACTCTTTGTGACCCTATGGGCTGCAGCCCTCCAGACTCCTCAGCCCATGGAATTCTCCGGGTAAGTATGCTGGAGTGGGTTGCCATTTCCTTCTCCAGTGGATCTTTCCGACCCAGGGGCCAAATCTGTGTCTCCTGTGTCCCCTGCATTGCAGG